>NW_011492623.1:0-329 GCF_000754665.1 Bison bison bison
CAACAATGAAAATCTGAAAACAATTCTTCTAAAATCATGAGCAGGCCAGGAATGTCCACTCTTGCCACTTCTATTCAACATAGTTTTGGAAGTCCTAGCCATGGCAATCAGAGAAGAAATAAGGGGAATCCAAAATGTAAAATAGGTAAAACTGTCACTGTTTGTAGATTGCAAGGATACTATACATTGAAAATCCTAAAGATGCTACTAGAAAACTATTAGAGCTCGTCAATGAATTCAGTAAAGTTGAAGGATACAAAGTTAATACACAGAAAGCTGCTGCATTTCTATATACTAACGAGAGATCAGGAGGAGAAATTAAAGCAACA
>NW_011492623.1:599-1196 GCF_000754665.1 Bison bison bison
CAAAGCAATCTTGAGAAAGAAAAACGGAGCTGGAGAAATCAGGCTCTATGACTTCTGTCTATACTACAAAGTTACACTCATCAAAACAGTATGGTACTGGCAGAAAAAAGAAATATAGAACAATAGAACAGAATAGAAAGCCCAGAAATAAACCCATGCAACTTTGGTCAGTTAATCTATGACAAAGGAGGCAAGGCTATACAATGGAGAAAAGACAATCTCTTCAATAAATGGTGTTAGGAAAATGGTACAGCTACATGTAAAAAATGAAATTAGAACATTTTTTCATACCATATTCAAAAATAAACTCAAAATGTATTAAAGACCTAAATGTAAGACCAGATACTATAAAACTCTGAGGAAAACATAGGCAGAACACTGACATAAATTGCATCAACATTTTTCAATCTCCTAGAGCAACATACATTAAAACAAAACAAAAAACAAATGGCATCTAATTAAACTCAAAAGCTTTTGCACAGCAAAGGAAACTGTAAACACAATGAAAAGACAACCCACAGAATGGGAAAAAATATTTGCCAGTGATGTGACTGACAGGGGATTCATGTTCAAAATTTACAAACAGCTCATGCAGCT
>NW_011492623.1:1853-2345 GCF_000754665.1 Bison bison bison
TGCTCAACATCACTGATTATCAGAGAAATAGCAAATCAAAACTATAGTGAGATATTATCTCACACCAATCAGAATGGCCATCATCAAAAAGTCTGTGAACAAATTCTGGAGAGGGTGTGGAGAAAGGGGGACCCTCCTACACTGTTGGCAGGAATGTAAATTGGTTAAGCCACTATGAAGAAGAGCATGGAGGTTCCTTAAAAAACTATAAGCAGAGCTACCATATGATCCAGCAATCTCACTCCTGGGCATATATGCAGAAAAAAACATGATTTGAAAGGATACAGTAACTCCTATGTTAACTATAGTGTAGTTTATAATAGCCAACACATAAAAGCAATCTAAATGTCCACTGACAGATGGATAAAGAAGATGTTGTATGTATTTGCCATAGAATATTACTCAGCCATAAAAATGAATGAAATAATGCCATTTGCAGCAACATGGATGGACCTGGAGATTACCATATATGGCTTCCCAGGTGGCGTGGGA
>NW_011492623.1:3917-5853 GCF_000754665.1 Bison bison bison
CCCAGAATCCTTCTCGCTGGTATCCCTCTGGGCTAAACAAGGTGTGCACCACCAAGAAGGACTCTGAGTCAGAATGACTGGCTAAAGATAACCCGGAAACTAATCCCATCGCCATAAAACCTGAGACTGGGAGCCACATGCCAGAGGAGTTCTCTTTGTTTCCCTTACCCTACTGCTCTCTGCCCGGGCGACTCTTCCCAATAGTCTCTTGCTTTGTCAGCACATGTGTCTCCTCGAACAATTCATATCCGAGTGTAAGACAAGAGCCCACTTTTGGGCCCTGGAAGGGGTTCTCCCTTCCTGCATTAAAACCAGACTGTTTCTCAATCATCTGATGACCTTTGTTCTACTTGGGGGTATCACTGTCCAAAAGAAACTCCTTGGAACCCTAATACTTCACCCTACCCTGTACACATGTACTCATGTAGCTGTGGAGTTCCATAAAGACACCATGTATTTCCTGGTGTGATTTTCCAGTTGAATAAGGCAGACAACAATGTGTCAGCTCTGAGACCAGCCCTACAGAAGTCCTGCCTGTTCCCCCTCGAATCTTGTTCCTCTGCCATCACAAGGCAGGCATGCCGGGGCTGAAGCACTGAGGATGAGAGACATGGACCAGAGCCTAGTCGACCCAGTCTCCCCAAGCAACAGTCAGCCCACTCCCAGAACCTCGCCACGATCCCAGGCCCATGAGCAATCCACTTATTGTCCTATGCCACAAGATTTTGTGGTTGCTTGAAATGCAGCATTTGGGGGCAAGGCAGGGCACAAGGGTGGCAGGGGGACACAACTGGTAAAAAAGCAGAGCTCCTTCTCTTGGATACCTGCTTCCAGTATTATTTTGAAAGCAATCAGCCCATGTCCCTGTCATTGCTCTTGGCACTACCTTGGTGCTGGGCAGTGTGGAAGGATAATCAGTCAGAATTAACAGAGTTGCCTGGAGATTCATGACAAGGGTGAGGGGGGGATAAAGTGGAATATGGCTTCCTTTCTGCCTATGAAGGTTTGCATTTGATGTTGTTACCGAGTCCAAGCTTGCTCTGCTTGTCACATGATACACCAATGAATCCAAGAGACGAGGTGTTGGGGTGAGGAAGAGACTTTAATTGGGGAGTCAGCAGCCCGAGAAGATGGCAGGCAAGTGCCTCAAAATAACCATCTTATGGGGTCTGGATGTCAGGTTCTTTTATAGGTCAGAGATGAGGGAAAGTGAGGAAGCAAAGTAAAAAGGCCATTAATCTGGCAAACACCTCCTAGCATGGCAAGTTTCAGGCAGGGGATGTGTTACTTTCTTTCTTACTGCCATCCACAGGTGGACAGGGTTCTGAACAAAGGCACTTTAAGAGTCAGGCAAAGGGGCAGGATCCTCTGAGGCAAACCATTCTGTATGATTATAATAACAAAAGCAACTAAAAGCAAGTCAAAGGAACAGTTCCAACATGGAGTCAGAATTGGCTTCCTCCCTGCAACAATGTCACAGAAGGCAATGGCACCCCACTCCAGTACTCTTGCCTGGAAAATCCCATAGACAGAGGAGCCTGGTGGGCTGCAGTCCATGGGGTCGCTAAGAGTCTGACAGGACTGAGCAACTTCACTTTCACTTATCAGAGAAGGAAATGGCAACCCACTCCAGTGTTCTTGCCTGGAGAATCCCAGGGACGGGGAAGCCTGGTGGGGTGCTGTCTATGGGGTCGCATAGAGTCGGACACAACTGAAGCAACTTAGCAGCTACAACAATGTCTCTGCGCCTAAAGGGGTAGAAATCACTCCTAAGGCCTACTACAGCTGATGGAGGAGGAAGAAGCCAGAACAAATCAAACATTCCAGTTGCTCCTTTGACACCCTTAGCTCAACAATGAACTCCCTGCCTACAAGTGGACTTAGCTTTTTATTATTATAATGAAAAATGAACCTGTTCTGGCACTCACAGGAGAAT
>NW_011492623.1:5953-6978 GCF_000754665.1 Bison bison bison
ATTAAGCAGGTTTGTAGGGGCTGGGCAATTGCAAAGAGCAGGACAAGGGTGAGTGAGATAAACCCCAGTTCGTAGTATTATAAGTCCCCACTTTCTGACACTACGTGACCTACGTGATCCAGACTTTGCAAGGAGCAAGTTGAGTTAGAGACAGAAGGAGCAGGAGGTTATGTAAAATTTTAACTTTTCCTCTTCAAATATGCCTGAGGTGGGACGAGTTGGGGGTAGGGCGACAGAAGGAAAAAAACATGGGAAAGAAAGAAAAGAGTGAAGGAAATAACTAAGGACACACAGAAAATGGTTCAAAATGCCGAATTAAAATTCTCAGCAGCATTTACCCTTAACTTCACTGGTTAATGACCTCAGGTCATTTATGGGGTCCACAAGGTGCCTGAATAGGTTTGGGGGGCTGGTCTCTAGAAGACAGAATCTCCATTCCTTACCTTATCCTGGTGTGGTTCTCTGAACTTCTACTCCTGGGGATTCCGAAAAAAACAACCCGACAGCCAAGGCTGAGGAAAAGTTTCCCTATGGGGCACTTCATTGTTTTACTGCATTCAAATCCCTCAGCCTTTGGGATGAAACACTCAGAAGACTGAGAACGCCAAAGTGACCGAGACGAAAACACAACTTTCAGGAGGGCGCTTAGCTTTTTTTCCCAGAAGCCTCTACAAGTTCCGCGGCTTCTCAACCTTTTCTGTGCATGCGAATCACCTGGGGCTCTTGCTAAATATGCTGACTGTGATTCATTAGGTCGGAGGCGAAGTAGGAGCCTCTGCATTTTTAACGCGCTCCAGGTGATGCTGATCTGCTGACCCTCGGAGTACACGAGGGACTCGAGGTCTTCACCTCCCGGCCAGGTGTGCATATGCCCAGCCTCGGCTTTCCGGCTCGCTGTCCCGCGCGTCCCTGGCCTTCCGCCGAGAGGGGAGGAGTCGGGGGCGGAGCGGGAGGAGTGGCGCGGCCCCCGCGTGGGTCCTGCCGGAGATCACCTCGGCCCCTTGGCGAGGAAGCCAAGCTGCGGC
>NW_011492623.1:7078-7573 GCF_000754665.1 Bison bison bison
TCGGTCCCTATAAAAATGCAAATACCCCTGGGAAAGATGACCTCTTTGGCCTTCACTGGCCAACACTTTGGGAAAGGAAGAGTCATTTCAAAACAGCTGAGCAAAAGAAAGGCAATTCATTTGTGTCATTGTTCACTTTCTGTGTTTGCCACTGGACTGTAACCTCCCCAACATCTAGGACCATGTCTATTTTGTTTGTCCATCTATTTTCAGGGTTTGAGACCCACAGGAGACACTGAAAATGTTGCAGAAATGACTTCTCAAGAAACCAAGCACCACACTCGGAGAGTTGGAGCTCAGGTTTATTACGCCAGTGGGCTCAGAGGAGTTAACACTCCAAGCTCAGAGCCCCGAACAAAGGGGTTACAGAGTTTTTATAGACCTACCATAGTGGGCAACACTAGCTGCTAACAGGCTGGTTTAAACTAAGGGGTTTCCCGCAACTGGGAACAGTAGTCAAGATGGGGAGGGGGATCCCTGACCTTTACACGGACA
>NW_011492623.1:9461-10487 GCF_000754665.1 Bison bison bison
AGTACTAGAAACTCATAGAAGTTTGGGAATGGGCTGATCTATGCTAGTATTGTTTCCATCATTAAGGTGAAGGTAAGTTGTTTCTGCGACCCCCGGGTCTGTATGTGCTTCCTGTGTTGCTTTCTATTCAGTAAATTGCACGGGTCTTATAAAATGCATCTCTGAGGGGAGTGTCCTCTTTTAAATACATAAATGTAGACAGAATTCTACACTATTGTAATCGAAAGTGCCCCCCCCCCATTTTAAAATGAATCGTTAGGATTGTCAAGACGACAGCATACTTGACAGGGCAGGTTTTCTTAATGAATAGCTTTCCAGGGGCTCCTTGAAGTGAATCGGATTTCACAACTATGTGTGTTTGGTTTTTGTTGTTGTTTTGTTTTTTTTTTTTTTTAATTTATAGCAGATGAGGTTAATTCAAGTAAGAAAGATTACCAAAGACTGTGCATTGTGCTAGCAGGGAAGCAAAGGGTTGTGTGACAAAGTTGTGTTGAAATAGTTCACTCTGCTTTGGAGTCACTGTTACCAGCTAGCAGTTTCCCAAGGGCCTTTCCAGTTGTAGAAAACCTCTGAGAAGGCCACCAGGCTATTTACATATCATTTGCATTATATTTGCATCTGCTCCTCAGACCTTGCAGTCTGGTAGCAGGCGATTTTCAAGTTTGTGGGGATTTCTCCCCCTAGTTGTTTTCCTTACACATGGTGCTTTCCCTTTCTATGCTTTTCTCCAGAATGGAATGGCAGAGTGGGAGAACTATCAGGTCATGCGCAGGTGGCAACCGATCAGAAGGACTCCTTGCCTGAAGACTGGTGGCCCAGGGCCAGTCTGCAGTGCTGATCCACAAAGACATTTCTTAAGACCTCTCTTGTGCCCTGCTGCCAAACTGGATCTATCTTTTTATACTAATCAAGTGGAGGTGCTCTAGCCCCTGCTCCCAGGAGACAGAACAAATTCGAAGGCTGTTTTTTTTTTTTAAAAAAAAGCAAAGAAAAGCTCTTAACCTGAGTAAATCAGCTAGTCTCAGT
>NW_011492623.1:10587-12925 GCF_000754665.1 Bison bison bison
TGTCATTCTGCCCTGGGTTTCTTTCTCTCCAATGTCATTTATATTCACTTTCCTCTTGGCAGTGCCCTCGGTTATCACCCTGGTCGAACTCCTCCCCACCCTACTTGACACATCTCTGCTACCTAATAAATAGTTGAATGAGTGAATCACCCTGTACTGGGATTAGTACTCTCAGCTAGTTTCTCTCACTCCAGCCATTCCATGTACCTCTGAGAAACCAGGCTGCTTATAAACACTTTTCATTATGTCACTACCCTGCTCAACGTCCTGCAATGGCTCCCTATTTCCTTTTCTCCAGTGGCTGCTCATCTCACAGTGAAAGCCAAGATCCTTAAAATGGCTGACAAAGCGCCATGTGATCTGACCCCAACTTACCTACTCTACTTTTTGCTCACTCTGCTTCAACCACATGGGCCTTCTTGCTGTTTCAGGCATTTATTGTCTCAGGGTGTTTGTACTCGCTCTTCCCTCTGCTTGGAATACTCTCCCCCTATCTCTTTTTATAGTTAGCTCTCTGACCTTGTCTGGGTTATATCCTAAATGAGTCCTTCCCTATCCACCTGATTTAAGACTGCCACCTGTCCCCTGACTTAGGCCCTTTTCTTGCTTCATTTAACTTATTTTCTTTACGTCTTCTTAACTTAGAATGTAGCTCCATAAAAAAGGGTTTCCATTTCATTGATGGACTTAAGCATTAAGATTGTACCTGGTACATATGTGGGTTCTCAACTTTCCTTGTTTTGGTTGTGGTGGAAATATTTTCGATGCTTTGCTTCATCTCTCAGTTCTAACAGCATCCCATTTACCAGTATTTTCCTTTATGGTGGTGCCTTTGATATTATGTTTAAAATAATCCTTTCCTGTTTCCGTAAGAGCTTAAAAAATCCTTTCCTACTGCCAAGGTATCAGTAAGTATTTGTTGAATGTGTGAATGAACACTACTTTCTTACAAATTTGACCTCAAAGCAAGCTTAACCACTAGACCAGTGTTTGTTAAACTTTAACATTATAGGCATCACCTACAGATCATGTTAATAAAATGCAGATTTTCTTTCAGCAGACCTGATATTAGGCTTGAGACTCTGAATTTCTGTCAAGGTGCTGCTGACAGTCCAGGGATCACGCTCTGAATAGCAAGGCAGTAATACATTACTACATGGATTTTGGCATTATACCAGCCCCGTCTATTAAGATGTTGTTTTGTGAAGCTTGTATATTTATTTATAAAGTTGTAGTTTAGAATACTGATTACTGTATCCTACCATACTTTTGTTTTAACAACCTGCAAGAGGAATTTCTGTCAGGGCTTTGAAACAGGAAGAGTTGTGCTCCTCCTGGAAATGAATTGAATCTTTTTAAATCTCCAGGATGAGTTGTATAACTGATCATGTTGCTCACTTTATGTTGACTCCCAGGAAGCATATGGTCAGAACTATGGTCCACATAGCTTGTGTACAATACTGTATCACCTGTATTCTTATATACTAAAATTTACATTCGGTTTATCTGTATTTTTTTTCTTCCTTCATTTACCCTTTTCTGAACTTTCTTCCTTACATCTGATTTTATTGTTTGTATTTGTTTAGAAGATTCAGAGATGGAAAAAAGTGTGTGTATGTAGACAGAGAGACATAGAGACAGAACCATTCTCTCCAGGTAATATATTTTTTATTAATTTGGCCTTCCTGGAAATACTCCAGGGAAATAGCTTAGAGCAGGGGTCCCCAACCTCCAAGATCTAATGCCTGATGATCTGAGGTAGAGCTGATGTGATGATAATAAAAATATTAAGTGCACAGTGAATGTAATGTGCTTGAATCCTCCTGAAGCCATCCCCACCCCCCATCCATGGGAAAATTGTCTTCCAGGAAACTGGTCCCTGGTGCCAGAAAGGTTGGGGACTGCTGCCTTAGAGGGTTTGGTAGGCAGATATCCTTAAGAAATGGAGCACTGAAGTCTTAAGAAATCACACTGTAAACACTTGCATTGGTTTGTTCTGCTTTCCAGATTGGTGGAAATGTAGCAGGGAAAAGGAAGTGAGAATGGTGGTGGGGTAAAGGGGAGGCCTGGGGAACCACAGTTAAAATAATAACTTTTGCTCCTTGGTGACCTTGGACAAATAATTTTAACACCTTGGAGCCTGAATTTCCTCACTTGTAAAATGGGCAAATGACAGCTTCCTCCTTCGCTTATTCTGTCATTCACTCACTCAGTGAATGTCAGGTTTCTCTGTATGCCCGGAACCTTGCTAGATGCCAGGGTTGAGCAGTGAACAAAAATCAATACAGTTATGTTGTCAGAAGTGCTCTCAGAAGGAAGTAAACAGGAAGTGCTGGTG
>NW_011492623.1:15214-16759 GCF_000754665.1 Bison bison bison
GAAGAGTCAGACACGACTGAGTGACTTCACTTTCACTTTTCCCTTTCATGCATTGGAGAAGGAAATGGCAACCCACTCCAGTGTTCTTGCCTGGAGAATCCCAGGGACGGGGGAGCCTGGTGGGCCGCCGTCTGTGGGGTTGCACAGAGTCGGACATGATTGAAGCGACTTAGCAGCAGCAGCAGCAGCAGCAGCATTCTGAGAGATGTGAGAATATACCTCATTGTGCTTTTGATTTGCATTTCTCTAATGGTTAGTGATACAGAATACCTTTTCATCCAACTGTTGGCTGTTTGTATCTCATCTTCAGAGAGATGTCTATGCAGTTCCTCTGCCCATTTTTAAAAATGAGTTGTTTGCTTTGTATTTGTATGAGTTCTTTATATATTTTGAATTTTAACCTCTTATCAAAATGTGGTTTACAGGTATTTTCTCCTACAGTGTAGGTTGCTTGTTCTTTTTGTTAATTGTTTCTTTTGGCTGTGCAGAAGCATTTTAGTTTGATGTAGTTCCACTTATTTTTTGCTTTTGTTGCTTGTGCTACTGGTGTTATATCTAGAAAATCATTGCCAAGACCAATGTAAAGGAACTTTTCCCCTATGCTTTCTTCTAGGAGTTTTACATTTTCAGATCTTGTGTTTGTCCTTAATCCATTTCAAGCTCATTTTTGTGAATTGTGTAAGATGGGGTCCAGTTTCATTTTTCTGCATGTAGTTATCCAGTTTTCTCAATACTGCTTATTATTGAGAATATTCTTTCCCCATTAAGTATTCTTGGCTCTCATATCAGATTTTAGTTGACCATATATGTGGGACTATATTTATGGGCTCTTGATTCTGTTCCATTGAACTGTTTTTATGTCAGTACCATACTGTTTTGATAATATAACTTTGTAATACAGTTTGAAATCAGGAAGTATGGTACCTCTAGCTCTGATCTCTTTCTCAAGATTTATTTGGCTCTTTGGGATCTTTTTTGGTTCTGTATGAATTTTAGGACTCTGTTTTTCTTTCTGTGAAAAATGACATTACAAATTTCAGAGCAATTGCATTGAATCCATAGATAGCTTTGAGTAGTGGTGGTGGTTAGTCACTAAGTCGTGTCCAACTCTTGCCATCCCATGCACTGTAGCCTGCCAGGCTCCTCTGTCCATGGGATTTCCCAAGCAAGAATACTGGAGTGGGTTGCCATTTCCTTCTCCAGGGGATCTTCAGGTATCCAACCCTGGCCTCTTGCACTGCAGGTGGTCTCTTGCATTGCAGGCAGATTCTTACTGACTGAGCCACCAGGAAAGCCCAGTATGATTACTACAGTCATGTTCTGGTAAAGGATCAATTGTGTCTGATTCTTTGAGACCCATGGACTGTAGCCCACCAGGCTCCTCTGTTCATGGAATTCTCCAGGCAAGAACACTGGAGTGGGTTGCCATTCCTTCCTTCAGGGGATCTTCCCAACCCAGGGATCAAACTCAGGTCTCCTGCATTGCAGGCAGATTCTGTGGCTCAGATGGTAAAGCGTCTGTCTGCAGTGCAAGAGACCCAGGTT
>NW_011492624.1:0-325 GCF_000754665.1 Bison bison bison
TCTTGCTGATATATGACAGAAAACCACAAAATTCTATAAAGCAATTATTCTTCAATTAAAAAATTTTTTAGAAATCATATGTAATGGTGAAATAATGACTATTTGGCCCTTAACTTAAAATCAGATAACCATTTCCCTATCAACACTTCAATATGGATCTAAAGGTCCTAATTAGTGAAATGAGGCAGAAAAAAGTGGAAACAGTGACAGATTTTATTTTCTTGGTTTCCAAAATCACTGTGGACAGTGACTGTAACCATGAAATTAAAAGATGCTTGCTCCTTGGAAGAAAAGCTATGACCAACCTAGATAGCATATTCAAAAG
>NW_011492624.1:3793-4572 GCF_000754665.1 Bison bison bison
ATCCTTTTATGCAAACAACTTGGCAGAAGGTGAAATGCAAGAAATTCAGTATTCTATAAGGGACAAAGACCAACATAAAACTGAACTACCACTTAAGGCCCTTCCAAAATGCTCTTAGTAATGTTTTGATAAGTTATCCTTATGATAACTTAAAAATGTTCAGGCATCACGTTTAATGCTTGAGGCCCAAGTTTATTCAGGTCTTTTTTTTTTTTTTACCAAATGACCCCAATTATAATAGGGCACATTATATCAAATGCACCCTTATGATATGTGTAGGATCCAAATCACAGAGGACTCCATTTGGTTTTAAAATATCACATGATTAACAATTTTGGTTTTTTCTAGGTAACTCAAATTATCTAGATTTAAAATTATACATTCATAATATCAAAGTACACTGATCTCTTCACTAAACTGTATCTATGCTGAATGGGATCAGGTATGTTGCACTGTACTCCAGTCCACCTTCAGCAAACTGCCACGGCTTTCCTTTAAACTCCCACCACTGTTTTCATCCTTGTTCATACCTATAGGTGGGCTCTAGGAGTAATCTTGCTAGCATGGGTAAGAGGCTGTTGATATAAGCCATGGATACTTGTCTATCCTATATTTCCATTATATTTTTCTAAATGCTTGAAATCAAGTGAGATCAACAGGTAAACATAAAACATAAGAACACATCATATCCCCAGGGCCTGCATTCATAAAAAAATTTGGCATTGAAACATGTAAAATATCATGTAAGAAACGAGTTGCCAGTCCAGGTTCGATGCACG
>NW_011492624.1:4682-5217 GCF_000754665.1 Bison bison bison
CTTTGCTCCTATTTTTCAAATAATAAATGTTTCCATCCACTATTCCCTTATGGTTTCTCCTCTGCTAGATTACATGTTGCTAAAAGGATAAAGAACTTTATGCAGAGGCAAAAATAATTAACCAAGTGGTATTTCCCCTTCCAGGAAATATTTTTAAAAGGTTACAAGGGGGCTCCCGAAACAAGCATAACACACATAAGACTACCGGTACTGGCTATTCCACAAGTCTCTGGTATGGGATTACACAATGCTAGTTAATTGCCTCTTAGCACATGTACACTACAAAAGAAGCCTCTTTGACAGAAGGCAGTATTGTCTATTTTCTTCAACATTTTGAGGGCAAAGGAATCATGCTGCCTTCACACTTTTCCCAAAGAAGTAATTCAGCATTCAGAACTGTGTGAAAGACCTCTGTATTTGGCACCACCATGTTCAGTAAAGGGTTAACTCTGCAGGCCTGGCTTATTCAAATCCTCCTGCAAATTCCGAAGGTATTCAGGACTAACCCTTAACAGACTACAGGGAAATATCCTAT
>NW_011492624.1:8269-10612 GCF_000754665.1 Bison bison bison
CTCTGGAGGAGGAAATGGCAACCCATTCATATTCTTGCCTGGAGAATCCCCATGGACGGAGGAACCTGGCAGGCTACAGTCCATGGGTTCACAAAGAGTTGGACATGACTGAGTGACCAAGCACAGCACACAGCACAGCACTTTTCCTATAAGTAGAGCGTGCTGGAAGGAGATGAGCAAACTGTTGATCCGAAGCTCCAGTCATAGATGAAGTCAACTATGAAAGAGGTTTGTTTGCCCATTCAAATAACAATTGTCTCATACCTTTAGGTGAGAACTGCCTCGCTGAAACCTGGCAACAACTTCAGCTCAATCTAGAAAACTGGGTATCTGTCCTTCCTCTTTAAGATACCAAGGTCTTGTTTGGTCCTAGGAAAAATATTCAGCTAAAATTGGATTAAGGAACTCAATCTCTTGTCTGCATGTCTTTTTAGAGTAGCAAAAGGTACAACACATTTTTCCCTCATCTACTTTATTTAGGATGTTGACCATTCCATAAGTGGTGAACACTGAATATTTCATAAACTGAGACCAGCAGAGGAACCATTATTTGTATTTAATGTTCTTCTGTCCTACTTTCTGGGCTGTTTCTGACCAAGCTTATATCAAAGCCTTTGTACCCTTTCATTCACCATTCAAGTAACACATTTAGTAGTCAGACAACTACCATATGCCAGGCATTGTGCAATTTGCTGAGTTCCATTTCTCCTGTAAACTCTGGTGTTTTTATATGATAGTAGTTTATGATACTTCCCCTCCAAGATAACACATTTGCACTTTCACAGTGACCTTGAATGCCCTATATCTAGGAAGTAACTCTAATGGTGAATTTATACATGATTATTTATACAGTATTATCCAATACTCTTCAAATCATAATCTATAAATCATCAACTAGATTTCATACTAGTAACAAAAGGTACACTTGTAGCCAACATTTCTTTCAAATCACCTCATCAAATAACTATGCCTATACCCACCCTTGAAACTGAAGCTTTCTCTTAAAAGACCCTATCAAGCATGAAGTGTGAAGACCATTATGCAGGTGACAGTCCACAGGTGATTCAGAACAATCCCTGACAATGTGTACCTTTGCTCTATTGTGGTACTGATTTCACTGAGTCCTGAAGCTCTCTTTAGATTAAAAGCAACCACTCAGTTGTCTCTCCTAGACCTCCAGAATGAAGACTCCACACATCAATCTTAGAGGAAAACAAGAGAACAACTGCTGCTTATAATCCTAACTTTGAATAATCATGATGAGAGTAAATAATAATTAGCATACTACACTTAAGAAAAAGGAAAGCTAGGAAGAGAGTAGGTTGTTTTAGAAATAACATCTCTGTAAAATGAAGTATACGTATAGAAATAGGCCTGAAAAGACGTTCACCCAGATGATGTGATGGTTATTTCTGGATAATAGGATTATTAGGGATTTTTAGAAAGTTTTTTCTTGATTATATTTCTACTCTTTCTAAAAAACAGTTTGTAATTGAGCTACTTTCAATAAAAATAGTTAAAATCTGTATATGAGTACTGTGGCATCACCAACTGGATGGACATGAGTTTGAGCAAGCTCCAGGAGTTAGTGATCGACAGGGAAGCCTGGCATGCTGCAGTTCATGGGGTCGAAAAGAGTCAGACACAACTGAGCAACTGAACTGAACTAAGGAATACTTAAGGAAGTGGCTTTTAGGATCATAGACATCTAAGAGTAGTAGTTTATTAAGATAGTATAAGCATCTAATACAGTGCCTAACACATAGAAAGTGAAAAACTGTTCATAAAATCAGAGCAAAATGTGTTTTCCTTTGTACACAAAGAATGATTTTAGCGTTTCAGCTGCAATGCTTTCACTGTGGAAATATCTATATTTTAAATTAGTAATCTTTGAATTTGACTTGTAATTTGCATATTACCTGATAAACTCTCCTTCTTTCAAATTTATCCCATGTGTAAACTTTGGAAAATGGGCTGGGCTGCAATGGGAAAATCTTGTATTTCATTACATTAGCTTCAGTTTAGCAATACTGTTGGAGGCTCCATTCATGAGCATTAGTCTAAATCACCTAAATCTGACCCTAAACTCTCAAACCTTCCCGTGAAAAAATGTTAAGTTTTGAAACATTACTGAAAGAACCTCTGTGAAACCACTAGAAATTCTGTAATGCATGCTCTTTAAATTTGATCATTACTAACACTCAATCACTTAGAAACTAAAAGATTTTGATCTCAGCAACAGAGTGAGTTTTCTTTGCAGCCATGCATTTTGAAAATATATCCAGATGGACGTGTGACTTTGCAAACCTGCTTAATTGTGATAAAGAGCCATTTCTTTTGGTC
>NW_011492624.1:10712-12378 GCF_000754665.1 Bison bison bison
GTCTACTCTCCAGCTGTGGTGTGCAGGCTTCTCATTGTGGTGGCTTCTCTTGCTGCAGCTCCCAGCCTCTGGAGCACAGGCTCAGTAGTTGTGGTGCATGGGCTCAGTTGCTCCACGGCATGTAGTAGTTGGGGCTTTGGGTACTGATGGGTATTTTGCTTATTAAACAATCTTTTTTTAAAAAAATCTTGACATGTAAAAATGCATTTTGTAAACAGTTTCGACTTCTCTGTTGGTCCAGCAGTTAAGACTCCATGCTTCCATTGCTAGGGGTAAAGGTTCCATCCCTAGCTGGGAAACTAAGATCCCACATGCCACAGAACGGCCAAAAATAAATAGAGAATCAATTAAAAAAAAAATACAGTTTGGGTCTTCCTTGGTGGCTCATTGGTAAAGAGCCAAAGCAGGAGACACAGGTTCAGTCCCTGGTCCAGGAAGATCCTACATGCCGTGGAGCAACTAAGCCCACTGCAATAGACAAAAGCGACTAAGCTCACTGCAATAGACAAAAGCCTGCACAGAAATGAAGACCCAGCACAGCCAAAAAATAAATTCAAATTAAAAAAAAATAATGTGATAGCTCCTTTTGCTTAATCCATCAGGTTAAACCACTGTTTGTTTATTTGTTTGTTTGTTTTTAAGAAAGTCAGATTCTATTTAGAACTATACCATTGTTGATTACTACAGCTTGAAGAGGGTACTCTGGGTACCACCAAGTCAAATGGCTTCTTCTCCGACAAAGTGAGCCAAACTTGAGCTAAAACTATTGCCATTGCTCTGGTTAAAAAAGTCTTGAACAAATCTAGTAGGCTGGGCTTTGGAGAGAAAGAAGCTTCTGGAAGGAAATTCATCCTACAGAAAGAAAGAGACAGATGGGAAAAGACAGAAAACTTGACCTTGCAACAAAGTCTTAGTGATCAGAAGGGAGAAGTGACGCCACATTTAGAAAATGACTTACACTCAACTGTGTCCTTGGCCCACCCAGATGGATACATCTGAGTTCTAAGAAGAGAAAATACTGTGTGTATGTTGCAAAATGCTGTTTCAACAAAAAGCTCTAATACTTTGGGAAAGAAGCAGATTATTCTGGAACTCCTCTAATCACTCAGGAAAAAATGAGAGAGAAGTCTCTCTGCCACAGAGAGCTGCTTATCTGTTCCACCATCAGTTCTTCCAATTATCAGAGGGGGTGAATTGAGAGGAGCAGCAATATTGCCCAAGGGAAGAATGGCAGCACCCAGCAGAAGACTGTAACTTCCCCTGAGGGGGTCATAGAGCAATGACACGGCCCCTACAGTTTAGGAGAGTACAAGAACAGTGGCAAGTACCACGCCACACAAACAGTACACCACAGCACCTAACAGAGTGACAGCACTTGCCAGTAGGAAACTAGTGCCAGTAAACCATAGCCCAGAAGGAGAAGCGCTCAGCAGAAGCACACAACACAAGCTGTGTGGGCTCACAGGGTTTATCTGGACACGCTGAGAAATCACAGGCAGAAGACAAGGAACAGTAAGATGGGAAGAGCTTGTGTGTATGTGTGGTCAGTCGAGTCTGACCCTTTGCAACTCCATGGGCTCTGTAGTCTGCCAGGCTCCTCTGTCCATGGGATTTCCCAGGCAAGAATATTGGAGTGGGTTGCCATTTCCTCCTCCAGGGGATCTTT
>NW_011492624.1:13484-14368 GCF_000754665.1 Bison bison bison
CATTTAGTACATACATACTCTAACATTCTTTTTTCCTTCAAAAGTATAACTTCACTAAAGTAACAAGACTTGCCAAAATAAGTTCCTCTCTTAGAGCAAGAAGTAAAGAAATAAAAGCATTAGGTTCATGAACTCTCAATTGTTTTATGTCATTTCTGACTCCCTATGAGAGAGAAGTGAAAATGATCCTTCAGAAACCCTGAATCTCCTTCACAGGATCTAAAGTTTTCTGGAGCTCCTGAATGTATGTAAGGTTTACTGCAGTAACTTGGAGTGGTAGGACAACCCTCATAAAACAACTTCCTTACTCTAGAATTTTCTCACATGAAAGGTTGACTTGAAGCTGCCTATTACAGTATCTTAAAAGAGAGACCACAGCTGTTTTCACTCATGCTCTAAGCTCCCAGTCTGTGTTTCCTCTCCTCCATGGCAAACAGAGGAGAGAAACAGACAGAAGGGCATGTCAGGTTCCAGTTATGACTACCACTAGGTTCCCAGTTGGTACAAGTGACTGGTGAAGTTGCCACCCACTGAAATGGGTAACACTGGGAGACCATCAGGCATTCAGGCAAACATGTAAGTTTGCCTTTTGTGTTTCCGAACCAAGTACACAGGAAATACATGCAGCCATCTGCTTACCCAGGCCAAGACCCTTCTCCTACACTACCATTCTAGACTATTCCTTGCCCCTTTTTTCTTCTCACCACACTGACAAGTGTTGTTGTTGTGTAGCTGCTCAGTCACGTCGGATTCTTTGTGACCCCATGGACAGTAGTCTGCCAGGCTTCCTCTGTCCATGGGATTCTCCAGGCAAGAATACTTGAGTGTGTTGCCATGCCCTCTTCCAGGGAATATTCCCAACCCAGGGATCAAACCGTGTCTTC
>NW_011492624.1:14706-16915 GCF_000754665.1 Bison bison bison
AGAAATGACAACTCCCTGCCTTGAACTCACATAGGACTTTCTTTTACACTTTTTAATAGGGACCTTACCATTTTAATATTTTTATCCCATTTACCTGTGTACATGTATCTCCCATACTGCAAAGTGACTCAATTCCCTCTTGTTCCTTCTCTTCTTTCCCCACTTTTCATACACATGCATGTGCACACACATGCCCCACTCTCTCACTACTACTGCACTGTGATTTGCAAATAATGCATGTGCAGTCAACAGCTGTGGATAATAAATGTCAGAAGATGGATTTTAAAGCTTTATTTGTACATGGAGAAAGTCTTTCTATTCTGGCCTATGATTAAAAGGCATCACAAGCAATCAAGTTTTGTCTCTCCAGATCACAATCATAATACGCCACTTCCAAAGTATTGTCTAAACCACATTTGCTTTTATTTTTTATTTGTTTAGCAGATTGAAGAAACTACCTTATGTGCTTTCAAGCTATTGACATTTCATCTAATGCCAAGGTCAAGAGTTAAGATGTCTCAAGATACTATGAGACAAAAGACAAATATAAATTTACAGATTGGTTTGTAAAAGAACCTTATTAATTTAGACCCCAACAATGTGAAATTTGTTATTTGAAAAAAGTTTGGTATCCAAAATAATAGCATGAGCAAAATTTCAAGAAACATATTTATACTTTTAACCAACAATTTCAAGTATTTTGTAACAAGTGCATTGTTTGCCATTAATAGATATGCAAATAACAGATATGAAAATTATAGATCATTAGCTACTCACTAAGGAAGCTTCTGTAAGGAATTCTATTAAGCTATATTGTTTAATATTTCTAATTCTTATTATGTTTTAATTATTTTTGTCTTTCTCCTGCTACTAGAAATCAAGCCTGATGATAATAGGGTTTTGTCTATTTTGTTCACTGCTATGTTCTCTGCACTAAGAACAGTGCCTGGCATGCAGAGATGTTTAATAAACAAGTTGCTAAATAAGTAAAAGAATGGATGATATTACTAAGTGTATTTGAAAGTGACGGAATATTTTTAAAACACTGAAATATTACTATTTGAATTCAAATTGTGAACTAATGCAAGAGTCCCCCTAGTGTTCCAATCAGTGCCCCTTATTAACTTTAACTCCAAAGCTTTGTCATTTTGGAAATCATCACTACAAATTAGTAGAGAAATTTTCAGTCTTCTACAAAGCCACAAGGGTAGAATCACTTTTAGAATTGCAATATAAATTCAGAGACATATAAAGAATTTAATTTCCTTGGTTTGACTGCTCTGTTTTCAGCTATTCCAACCAGCTCATTGACCAAAATAATATACAGCTGATCTATAAAGTAGATAAATCACAGCATGCCATGTATTAGGAAGACATTTTGTGCAAATTTCTTTTAAGACTGAATTGGTCATAAAGCCTGAAACATCTTTTTCCCCACTCTGCCATCTTCCCTCCTACACCACCTATAACCTACTCAAAGCATTTCTGAGAATTAGTGTTCAATTTCCATGTACTTCACTCAAGCAAACAGGCTAAGAAACTTGGTGCTTAAAGAGCATCGTTTTTAAAGAACAAAACAATTATACCTAATCTCGTCTGCAAACAGAAAGAGGCTTCAATGTTGAAAGCATGTGTTCAGTCTCCACCAGCTCAGAAACTGCAGCGTTCTCATTGGCATTTGTTTACTGTATTCTTTGATCATTTCTGACACCACTATTACCAACTTTGTCTATACTAATATCATTCTATGACTTGTAAGTAATACAGCAGAAGCAGAGGTAAACAGTCAGCAAGTGGAATGGCTTGGCTTTCACAATTGCACCAGATCTGGCTACTGGTTTTTGCCTAATCTCTCTCCTCCATCCCACCCTAGATCAGAATACTTTCACATGCCTTGCAACAAAATAATCTGAAAATGTTTAAAACATTTCTCTGTGAGCCCTCAAAAGAACCAGACCCTTATTATTCCCAAATGAGCCTGGAAATCCACATTCTGTCTCAGTGTCTTGACAAGAAGAGCAGATCAAACATAAAACATGTTGAGAATGTTTGAGGGTTCAATGGTGGTGGTTGTGGTTTACACACCCAAAACAGAATGACATAAGCTCCCTTACACAACTGGTAGGCCAGTGACATTCAAACTCATCTTTTTCATTAGCAGTGAAATACGCACTTTCCCCTCACCCTAATCAGGGAAAAAAAAAAAAAA
>NW_011492624.1:19034-19947 GCF_000754665.1 Bison bison bison
CTTTTCTTCCTTTGGGGCCTCATCTAACTCAAAGGGGAAATGATGCCTTCAGCGTGAATGGTCTGAGGTCTCTTGCAGCTCTCATAGCCTCTGGTTCTCTAACTCCTTTTGAAAATCTAGCAATAGATTTCAGCTATGGGTGCAAAGACCACAGAGGGACTAAGTCTTGCTTTCCTTGTATCTTTACTTCATCTTCTAATTATATCTTCATTTTCCATTTGTCATAACAGTAATTTATGTACCCTCCCACCAGGCAATCTCTGCCTCATTTCCTGGCAATAAAGAATAATTTCTTTTATTCTACACTAAGGGCTACAGGAAGCTCTGAATCCATCCCCACACCTTTCTTGTGAAGCTCTTTCTAAGAAGAATGGGCAGGGACTGGAGATTGCTGGCCAGTGTTGCAAAGGACACCATCAAGTTATCACCTGCCAGTTACCCTCAAAGGATCTCTCAGAACCCTTGGATAGGGTGGAAGATGACCGGCTACTCAGATATAGAAGAGAATTTGGGGACAAGAATAAATGGTGGAATATGTGCAGAGGAAAGGAGACAGTATTGTACCCAAATCACTCCGTATCTCTGGATCCCAGGACTTCACAGTTAGTCCTGACAAGCTGTATACCAAATGTGGGGGATGCAGCAAGAGATATCTGCCCAGTTGGAAAGAATATCTTATCACGGATGTTGTTTAGCATCTTTGCTGTATGATGATAAAATGCAGATCAACTTTAGTTTCATTATTGTTTCTGAATCCTCTACAGACACTGCCAATGGGAAGTTGATCTGAGAAAATGGGATGTAAAGGAAACATCCCTGTATTGAAAAGACCTGAGTGCTAATAAAGATAAGGGTCACTAAGCATCTGGTAGGCTGAATAATTGTCTTCCAAAGATATCCAGGTCCTCATGCA
>NW_011492624.1:20047-20200 GCF_000754665.1 Bison bison bison
AATTCCAACCATCATCTGAGACTTCAGTGAGTCATAATCATTTTGGGGTAGCAAAATCAAAGACTGATGATGAAAGGTCATTGTAACAATTATACTAATAAGAGAAAAATTTGAAATAGTCTGAGAATTACCAACATGTGACACAGAGACACA
>NW_011492625.1:0-325 GCF_000754665.1 Bison bison bison
ACCTCCTGTGGTCTCCAAGTTTCTAATACTCACCACGATCCTGCAGAAGTTCAGGCTCTTGAGACGAAAGGGTTCTTGTCACTCCTGTGTCTTCCAGCAGGTCCTTCACCAAGTACTCCTTGGAGGGCGTCTGACCCTCCAGTTGACCTGTTTCAGGAATGGTCTCCGGCAGGAGAGCTTTCTGGCGCTGACAAGGGGCAACCAAGCAGAGTCAATCCCACTGCCTTAGCCCACGGCAAGCTCTGTCTCCTCTTTCCCCACCCGCCTCGTACCCTGATCTCACACTCCAGCTTTCTGGATATCAGTTTGGGGGATATGCCCTGAC
>NW_011492625.1:4814-5313 GCF_000754665.1 Bison bison bison
CAGGAGTTTTGCCTTGTCTCTGTCCTTTTTCTTCTTCCGCTTGGTCACACCAAGCTCTGTGACTCCTTTGAGCTTCAGGGGTCCCTTTTGGACCTGCTCGTAGGCGTCCATGCTGCCCATTTTTGGATTCGGATTTCTAAATGGACAAAAGTCGGGGGTGGGTCAGGTTTCTGAAATGGAAATTGGGACAATATCGTTCTCTACTGTAGATCCGAGAGGGTCTCTCTGTGTGGGTTAACACAAATGAACACAGACGAACATCTCTGCCTAGTCCAGGGGGCCAGGATTCAGAAAGCCTTGAGGAATAAATGCACCACACCACACCACAGCGTGGAGGGTGGCAACACCCTATAAATCAGGGTGATTTATAAACATATACATCGATGGAGGCAGGACGGGGGAACCTGAAAGACCTCTTATTTAAAATGTCTTTTCTGCAAGAGAAGGATCTGTGTTCCATTATAGTTCCCAAGTTCCATTTACATGTTTCAAGTCAGTT
>NW_011492625.1:5413-6255 GCF_000754665.1 Bison bison bison
GCTACTTGGTCCAGCTGACTTTAGGAATGTCATAGTGCTCCGTGAGCGTGTCCAGGTGTCTGTTGAAGCCCTCCACTCTCTGCTTGTGGGTTTTGGATGCTTTCTTCAGGATCCTCTCCATTTGTCGCTTCTCCTGCACCTTCTCAAAGGCCACCTGGGCTGGGGTCAGCTTGTCGAGGTGGCGCCTCAGCTCCTCCTCCTGGTTCTTCTGGATTTTCCCCATCGTTTCCAGGAGTTTTGCCTTGTCTCTGTCCTTTTTCTTCTTCCGCTTGGTCACAACAAACTCTATGACTCCTTTGAGCTTCAGGGGTCCCTTTTGGACCTGCTCGTAGGCGTCCAAGCTGCCCATTTTTGGATTCGGATTTCTAAATGGACAAAAGTCGGGGGTGGGTCAGGTTTCTGAAATGGAAATTGGGACAATATCGTTCTCTACTGTAGATCCGAGAGGTTCTCTCTTTGTGGAAGCAGGAGCCTTTTAATTTCATGGCTGCAGTCACCATCTGCAGTGATTTTGGAGCTCCCCCGCCTCGAAAATAAATTATCTCACTTTTCCCACTGTTTCCCCATCTGTTTGCCATGAAGGGATGGGACCGGATGCCATGATCTTAGTTTTCTGAATATTGAGTTTTAAGCCAAGATTTTCACTCTCCTCTTTGACTTTCATCAAGGGACTCTGGTTCTTCTTCGTTTCTGCCAGAAGGGTCGTGTCATCTGTGTATCTGAGGTTATTGATATTTCTCCTGCAAATCTTGATTCCAGCTTGTGTTTCATCCAGCCCAGCTTGTCTCATGATGTATTCTGCATATAAATTACATAAGCAGGGTGACAATATACATCCTTGA
>NW_011492625.1:9911-10463 GCF_000754665.1 Bison bison bison
AAATCCTTTCTCACACCCTCAGAGGGCACTGCTCTTCACAGTCTCTACCTTCTCCTCCACTCCCCAGCCACCTGGCACACCTGACCACACCAAGCCCAACTGGCTTTGCGGTCTGGTTTCTAGGGTTTTCCTCCGCTGTCTGGAAAGTCCTTCCCCTGACACCCTCAGGCTGTCTTCAGATCTCCACACAATCAGTGGTTCTTTGGAGACGGACAGGACTGGCTAAGGCTTTATCGCCCGGCATCTCACTCCATCACTACATTTCCTCAATAGCAGTTTCTCAGCCTCGGTATGTATTTTATTTTTAAATCCATTTATTTTCGGCTGTGCTGGGTCTTTGTTTCTGCCCGGGGCGCAGGGCTCCTCTCCAGTCGCGGGGCACAGGCTTCTCGCTGTACTGACCTCTCTTTTGCGGAGCCCAGGCTCTCGGGGCTCTGGGCTTCAGTAGTGGCGGCTCCCAGGCTCGGTGGTTGTGTCGCACGGCCTTAGTTGCTCCTGAGCCCTGGGATCTTCTCGGGTCAGGGATGGAACTCGTGTCCTCTCATTGGCAGG
>NW_011492626.1:0-325 GCF_000754665.1 Bison bison bison
TTCCCCTTTTGATCACTCAACAGGAGGTCCACAGGCAACAGGCCTCATTCTATTAACTATCTCTGCTTCGCCAACTGCAGTCAATGATACACAGGGCCTGCTTGATGCTTGAAGGGGCCTCTCACCAAACACAGGCATTTTAACGTTTGGCTTCCTTGAGATGTCCCTGGGCTAGGTAAAGACACTCTGAGACAGTGTTCCTTCTGCCTTGGCTCCATGCCTGGAGTGAATGCATGCCTCTTCCTCAACTGGGACAAGAAGCCACAGCTCTCCACTGACTAAATCCCATGTCTGGTCCAAACTCACATCATAGCTTCTCCATCAA
>NW_011492626.1:3611-5296 GCF_000754665.1 Bison bison bison
GGAAGTCTATTCCACACTTTGGTTCAATATTATACTGGCAGTTCTATAACCAGAGCAATCAGGAAAGAAAAAGGAATTGTTGTTGTTGTTTAGAGAGAAAAAAAAACAGCCTTCAGAATGGAAAGGAAAAATTCAATGTGTATTGGAGATAACATACTTTTATATATAGAAAACCCTGAAGAAACCACAAGTATTAAAATTAATAAAAAGATTGCAGAATACAAGATAAATATTTTAAAAATCAATCACATTTCTATACAGTAGCAATAAATGTTCTGAAAATGGAGTTAAGTCAACATTTGACTCTACACTAGCATTAAAAAGAATACTTAGGATGTCAGAAAGAGAAAGACAAATATCATATGGTATCACTTACATGTGGACTCTAAACTATGACACAAACGAACTTATCTGTGAAACAGAAGCAGATTCACAGACATAGAGAGCAGACTATGTGATTACCAAGAGAGGAAGGGTGGGGGAGGCATAGACTGGGAGCTGGTGACTAGCAGATGCAAACTATAATGTTAATATATTGAATAGATAAACAAGATCCTACTGTATAGCACAAGGAACTATATTCATAATTTTTGATAAACAATAATGGAAAAGGATATGAAAAAAAATTGTGCGTGCATGTGTGTGTGTTTACATATGAAGGAAAAGAAAGGTAAAAGGAAGGAAAGGAAAGGACAACTCTTGGCAAGTATGTACAAAAACTGGATCCTTGTGTGTTATGGATAGATTTTAAAATGGTGCAACTGCTACAGAAAACAGTATAAAGGCTCCTCAAAAAATTAAAAATAGAACTATCACATGACTCAGCAATTCCACTTCTGGGTATAAATTCAAATGTAGTTAACATGGGGTCTTGAGATATTTGCACAGCCATGCTCAAAGCAGCACTAATCTCAACTAAGAGGTGGAAGCATCTAAACGTCCATCAAATGTGATATATACATATAATGGAACATTATTAAGCCATATAAAGGAAATTCTGCCCCAAGCTACAACATTCATCATCCCTTAAGACATCAAGCCAAAGGAAATAAGCCAGTCATATAAAAGACAAATACTGTATGTTTCCACTTATATGAAATATCTAATACAGTCAAGCAATGGAAAGGAAACAAAGAAGAATGATGGAGTCCAGGGTCTAGGGAAACAGGGAAGAAAAGAGGAGTTGTTGTTAATGGGACAGGAAATGGGTACAGAGTTTCAATTGTGCAAGATAAAAAGGTGTAGACCTGTGTTTCATAGCAATGTGATAAGGAATTCCATGGTAGTTCAGAGGTTAGGACTCCAAACTTTCCTATCAGGGGCCTGGGTATGATTCTCAACCAGGAAACTGTCATTCAACCTGCATAGCACAGCTACAACAATGACAACAACAACAAAACAACACTGTGACTGTGTGTGTGTGTGTGAGTTGCTCAGTCGTGTACGACTCTTTGCATCCCCATGGACTGTAGCCCACCAGGCTCCTCTGTCCATGGAATTCTCCAGGCAAGAATACTGGAGTGGGTTTCCATTTCTTTCTCCAAAATGACTTATGAAAGTGTGTGAAATACTTAGCAAGTAAAAATGGTTAAAATGGTAAAAATTTAAGTTAGATGTTTTTTTAAATTAAAAAAAAATTTAACAACCAGGAAAAGAATTTGAATAGACATTTCACCAAAGATGAT
>NW_011492626.1:7805-15005 GCF_000754665.1 Bison bison bison
ATCTCTGGTTCCTCTGCCTTTTCTAAAACCAGCTTGAACATCAGGAAGTTCACGGTTCACATATTGCTGAAGCCTGGCTTGGAGAATTTTGAGTATTATTTTACTAGCGTGTGAGATGAGTGCAACCACTTGTAAAAGAATAAAACTAGAATACTTTTTGCAGAAGGCAATGGCACCCCACTCCAGTACTCTTGCATGGAAAATCCCATGGACGGAGGACCAGGAAGGCTGCAGTCCATGGAATCACTAAGGGTCGGGCATGACTGAGTGACTTCTCTTTCACTTTTCACTTGCATGCATTGGAGAAGGAAATGGCAACCCACTCCAGTGTTCTTGCCTGGAGAATCCCAGGGACTGTGGAGCTTGGTGGGCTGCTGTGTATGGGCTCACATAGAGTTGGACATGACTGAAGTGACTTAGCAGCAGTAGCAGAACACTTTTTAACACTATACACAAAAATAAACTCAAAATGGATTAAAGATCTAAACATAAGACCAGAAACTATAAAACTCTTAGAGGAGAACATAGGCAAAACACTCTCTGACATACATCACAGCAGGACCCTCTATGACCCACCTCCCAGAATATTGGAAATAAAAGCAAAAATAAACAAATGGGATCTAATTAAAGTTAAAAGCTTCTGCACAACAAAGGAAACTATTAGCAAGGTGAGAAGACAGCCTTTAGAATGGGAGCAAATAATAGCAAATGAAGCAAGGGACAAACAACTAATCTCAAAAGTATACAAGCAACTCCTACAGCTCAATTCCAGAAAAATAAACGACTCAATCAAAAAATGGGCCAAATAGCTAAACAGACATTTCTCCAAAGAAGACATACAGATGGCTAACAAACACATGAAAAGATGCTCAACATCATTCATTATCAGAGAAATGCAAATCAAAACCACTATGAGGTACCATTTCATGCCAGTTAGAACGGCTGCGATCCAAAAGTCTACAAGCAATACATGCTGGAGAGGGTGTGGAGAAAAGGGAACCCTCTTACACTGTTGGTGGGAATGCAAACTAGTACAGCCACTATGGAGAACAGTGTGGAGATTCCTTAAAAAACTGGAAATAGAACTGCCATATGACCGAGCGATTCCTACTGCTGGGCATACACACAAAGGAAACCATAATTGAAAGAGACATATGTACCCCAGTGTTCACTGCAGCATTTCTTCTTTTAGCCAGGGCATGGAAGCAACCTAGATGTCCATCAACAGATGAATGGATAAGAAAGCTGTGGTATATATACACAATTGAGTACTACTCAGCCATTACAAAGAATACATTTGAACCAGTTCTAATGAGGTGGATGAAACTGGAGCCTATTATACAGAGTGAAGTAAGCCAGAAAGAAAAATATCAATACAGTATACTATTGCATATATATGGAATTTATAAAGATGGTAACAACAACCCTGTATGCGAGACAGCAAAAGAGACACAGATGTATAGAGCAGTCTTTTGGACTCTGTGAGTGAGAGGGGGAAATGATTTGGGAGAATGGCATTTTAAACATGTATAATATCATAATAGAAATGTATTGACAGTCCAGGTTGGATGCAGGATACAGGAGGCTTGGGGCTGGTGCACTGGGATGACCCGGAGGGATGGTATGGGAAGGGAGATGGGAGGGGGGTTCAGGATGGGGAACACGTGTACACCCGTGGTGGATGAATGTTGATGTATGGCAAAACAAATACAATATTGTAAAGTAAAAACAATTATAATAAAAATAAAATAAAAATTGACCACTGAGTTAAACATTTGGAATTCACTGGTGTCCTTGACAATCGTGGATTTAAAGGAAAATGAGAGAACTGGATATAACAAATTCTACTCTGCACAAGTCTATAATAAGCAAATATGAAATTAAAAAAAAAAAAAAAACCGGAAACAGGATGTGTCACCAAAAGACAGATTTTTAATGAGGGGTGACATTATAGTCAGTCTGTTTGCTGATGAGAACCATCCAGAGAAACAGAAAACTTAATCTAGGACAAAGAAGAGACTTGCTAGAATATCACTGAATAAACAAGAATTAAGTAGATCTAGGACACCAACCTAGATAGCATATTCAAAAGCAGAGATATTAATTTGCCAACAAAGGTCTGTCTAGTCAAGGCTATGGTTTTTCCTGGGGTCATGTATGGATGTGAGAGTTGGACTATGAAGAAGGCTGAGTGCCGAAGAACTGATGCTTTTGAACTATGGTGTTGGAGAAGACTCTTGAGAGTCCCTTGGACTGCAAGGAGATCCAACCAGTCCATTCTGAAGGAGATCAGCCCTGGGATTTCTTTGGAAGGAATGATGCTGAAGCTGAAACTCCAGTACTTTGGCCACCTCATGCGAAGAGTTGACTCATTGGAAAAGACTCTGATGCTGGGAGTGATTGGGGGCAGGAAGAGAAGGGGACGACAGAGGATGAGATGGCTGGATGGCATCATTGCCTTGATGGATGTGAGTCTGAGTGAACTCCAGGAGTTGGTGATAGACAGGGAGGCCTAGCGTGCTGGGATTCATGGGGTCACAAAGAGTCGGATACGACTGAGTGACTGATCTGATCTGAGGACACAAGATGGAGAAGGCAATGGCAACCCACACCAGTACTCTTGCCTGGAAAATCCCATGGATGGAGGTACCTGGTAGGCTGCAGTTCATGGGTTTTCGAAGAGTCAGACATGACTAAGGGACTTCACTTTCACTTTTCACTCTCATGCATTGGAGAAGGAAATGCCAACCCACTCCAGTGTTCTTGCCTGGAGAATCCCAGGGTTGGGTGACCCTGGTGGGCTGCTGTCTATGGGATTGCACAGAGTCAGACACAACTGAAGTGACTTAGCAGCAGCAACACACAAAATGTGTACACAAGCCAAATAATGTGCTCATAGTAACAGAAATGAGATCATATGAAGAAAGGCTGGCATGGTGGATTAATGAGTATGGTAGCCAGCCTTCAAGATGACCCCAAGTGAGTCACATCTCCTGATATTCCCACCCTATGTACCTCTCTTTCAAACTAACACAGGGTTGACCTGTGAGACTAAGCAAATACAGAAGTGAAGATGTGTAGCGTCTGAAAAAAGACTCTGCACTTTATCTTGGGTGCAAGTGCTTTCCTGAATCACTCATTCTGGGAAAAGACAGCAGTCTCCATATAAGCAGCCCCTTGAAGAGGCCCACAGAAGGAGGACCTGAAACCTCATGAGTACAGCCAAGTGAGGGAACTTAGATTCAACAAGCCAAGTCTTCAGAGGTTGTGAAACCAGATAAAAGCTTGACTACCACCTCAGGAGAGACCCTGAGGCTCAACTACCCAACTGGATTCTAGACCAAGAGCTGACAAGTATAAGTTCTTTCAAACTATTCAATTTTGAGATAATGTGTACAACACAAACATTTTGAGTTATAATATCATTCACATCATACTTACACACAGAAGAGTTCTCCTATAAATATGGCAAAACTTAAAAAACACAAAACAAACCAAAACACCTAAAAACAGGAGTTGCCTGGCAGTCCAGTGGTTTAGTTAGGACTCAGCCCTCTCACTGCCATGATCCTGTGTTCGATCCCTGGTTGGGTAACTAATATCCTATGAAGCCACATGTTGTGACCAAAACAAAACATGCTGTCAAGTTCAAAGCTGTACTGGCAATAGATAACTATGCAACAGAGCTGTAGGCACAAGTTGCTGGGCATGGAGCTACCTATCATCTTGTTTACTGGCATGAAATGAACTCAGATGCTCCCCTGCCCCCATCCAGTGGAGTTCAATTACTTAATGAAATAAAGCTGTTAAGGGTACAAAACTAAGCAAGTAATCCAATGTAAACTTGTTAAATCACAACACATTTTCTCTGAATGAACCACTTTATTCATTTATTCATTTGGCCATACTACTTGGCTTGTGGGGTCCCAGTTCCAGGGAACGCCCACACCTTCATTACTTTGCTTTTGTAGTTAAAACCTTAGGATATGTGCATTGCCTAATTTTAGCCTCACCAAATGGTAGGAGTCAGCTCTACACAGCTTAAAACCCATGGTGCTCTTACTTTTTTTTCTTTCAAGAAGGCAGGAGCAAGCAAGCCAGCAGCCTCCCTGCCTGTTTTTAACGCTGCAACTCAGAGAGCTTCAGAGTGACCTGAAACCATGATTGCCCTGAAGTCACCACCTGCAATCAGGGTCAGCTAATCCCCAATCAGAAGAACTCTCTCTCTTCTTCTTCTTCTTCTTTTTTTTTTTTTAAATTTTAGAGCCTTACACATTATAATGGCTGAGGAAAACCGAAAAGAATATAATTTTCTGACGTGAAAATTGTGTGAAATTCAATTTTTGGAGTCCTTAAAGTTGGAACAGGGACTTGCCAGTTCCTTTGGTTATTGTCTATGGCTGAAAACTTGATCAATCGCCAAAGATCATATTCACAAAGCCTAAAATATTTCTTTTTGGGTCCTTTACAGAATATTTTTTAAATGCCCTGTTCTGCTGGAAGTCTCCTAGTAGTCATATGGGGGAATAAAGTTTTGGTTTTGTTACAATATTTTCTGTATTATATTCATTTTTCATTCCTTATTAATTTCATTCCTTCTTATGGCTGTAAGTTTGTTCTGTTGCTCATCTTTACAACTTTTTGAGATAGTTATTTGTAACTCTCATTTCTCTTATATGTAATGCTATAAGTTTACTTCAATTTGTTGTTGTTCAGTCCATCAGTCATGTAGGACTCTTTACAACCCCATGGACTGCATGCAGCACACCAGGCTTCCCTGTCCTTCACTATCTCCTGGAGTTTGCTCAGACTCATGTCCATTGAGTTGGTGATACTATCCAACCATCTCATCCTTTGCTGCCCAATTCTCTCCTGCCCTCAGTCTTTCCAGTATCAAGGTCTTTCTCAATGAGTTGGTTTTTCACATCAGGTGGCCAAACTATTGGATCTTCAGCTTCAGCATCAGTCCTTCCAGTGAATATTCAGAGTTGATTTCCTTTACGATTGACTGGTTGGATCTTGCTGTCCAAGGGACTCTCAAGAGTCTTCTCCAACAACACAGTTTAAGAGCATCAATTCTTATGATCCAACTGTCACATCCATACATGACTGCTGGAAAAACCATAGCTGTGACTAGATGGACTTTGTCAACAAAGTAATGTCTCTGCATTTTAATATGCTGTCTAGATTTGTCATAGCTTTTCTTCCGAGGGGCAAATATCTTTTAATTCCATGGCTGCAGTCACCACCCACAATCATTTTGGATCCCAGGAAAATAAAGTCTGTCACTGTTTCCATCATTTCTCCGTACAACTTTAACTGTTTCCCACAATTTTGCTGCATAGTATGTTCATTATCATTCACTTCCAAGTATATCCTAATATTCTCTTCTTAAGACAAAGATTATATATTTTATGGGCTTCCCTGGTCACTCAACTGGTAAAGAACTTTCCAGTCAATGCAGGAGACACAAAAGGCCCGGGTTCGATCCTGGGTCAGGAAGATCCCCTGGAGAAAATAATGGCAATCTGCTCCAGTAGTCTTGCCTGAAAATTCCATGGAAATATATATTATGGATTAATATAGTTAGTGATATTTTCCAAATGAATGGCAATTTAAAAGATGTTTCTTTGTCAATTTCTCATTATTGCATTATGGTCAGATCACACAGTATAAATATTGTTGATCCTTTGTATTTGAAGATTTCCATTCAATTAAGTATGCCATACTTTAGATTTCCATTCCAGTGAAGTCAAAATGAAGAGGGTGTGATGTAGAAAAAATACTTGCAATGCTTAAAGTATATATATGTGAAATGACCTCCTTTAAGCCTCACAATTATTCCAGCATCTTTCAGTAGGGTACCTTTAAGTAAGTTCCAGGTTTTATTCAAATTTTACCAGTTTATCCACAAATGTTCTTTTCCAGTTTCATATTCCCATATAGGATACCGAACTGCATGAGGATATATAGCAAAAAGCTACAGATCCCTCCCTTAGCTTACTCTGGTCTATAGCAGTTTCTTAAACTTTCCTTGCTTTTCATGACTTTTGACAATTTTCAGGAGTCCTTCACGGACAGGTATTTTGCAGAATGACTCTCAATATGGGTTTGATATGTTTTTCCTGGTTGCACTGGGGTTTATATATTTTTAGAACTATATCTCCAAGGCAAAATATCTTTCTCATCACTTCCCATCAAGGATCCATACTATCAATATGACTTACCACTAGTTCCTCTGCTATAAAGTTATCTCCTTCCCCCTGACATTCTGTTCTTTGGAAACAAGTCACTAAACCCAGCCTACACTTAGGGAGGGGCATGGACTCTCATCTTGAGGAAAATATCTAAGAGATACGCAAATTACTGAGTATACAAATTAACTGAAACTCATTTATAAGGAAGATCTTGTTCTTCTAGCCATATCTTTTAATTTTAAATTAATTAAAGTAAAGATTTAATAGGTTTCCCATGTGGTGCTAGTGGTAAAGTACCTGCCTGCCAATGCAGGAAATGTAAAAGACAAGGGGTTCAATCCCTGGGTCGGGAAGATCCCCTGGAAAGGGAAATGGCAACACACTCCAGTATTATTGCCTGGATAATCAATCCCATGGACAGAAGAGCCTGGCGGGCTACACTGATGGGGTCACAAAGGGTTGGATAGGACTGAAGCAGCTGAACATACACAAAGATTTAATACCTCAGTCACACTAGCTACATTTTAACATCTCCAAAGTGGCATAATAGAAAAGGACATAGAAAACATTTTCATTGAGAATTCCCTAGTGATCTGGTTGTTAGGGCTTTGTGCTTCCACTGCAGGGGGCAGAGATTCGATCCCTGGTTGAGATCTAAGATCCCTTAATCCTCAAAGAAAGGCCAAAAAAAAAAAAAAATTCCTACCAGATGAACACTCCATCTGAAAATTCAGATAAAGGATATAAACAAGTCACCTCAAAGAAGAGAAACATATACATTTATATATGTGAAAAGCTGATTGTCCTTATTAGGGCATACATGTAATAATTATTTGAAAATTTTCTATTGCTGCAAAAACTTTTGGGAATAGCACTGACTTAGATCATTGTTTCAGAGAAGGCAATGGCACCCCACTCCAGTACTCTTGACTGGAAAATCCCATGGACGGAGGAGTCTGGCAGGCTGCAGTCCATGGGGTCGCTAAGAGTTGGACACGACTGA
>NW_011492626.1:15105-15995 GCF_000754665.1 Bison bison bison
TTAGGTTCAGAAGCAGGAGTAGAGGAGCCTAAACCCAACATTAAAGAGGCTTGTGAATTACAGATGGATAAGGTAATGGTACCCGACTCCAGTACTCTTGCCTGGAAAACCCCATGGGCGGAGGAGGCTGGTAGGCTGCAGTCCATGGGATCCCTAAGAATCTGACATGACTGAGCGACTTCACTTTCACTTTTCTCTTTCATGCATTGGAGAAGGAAATGGCAACCCGCTCCAGTGTTCCTAGGGATGGGGGAGCCTGGTGGCCTGCGTCTATGGGGTCACACAGAGTCGGACAGGAGTCAAGTGACTTAGCAGCAGCAGTGAATTACAGAGGTGCCACTTTTGCACTTTGGGTTCCTGGTAATCCTTAATCTAGCTTCAGCCTGTTTGCAGTTATATTGCTTCATTTTCAAACTTTGGGAGTTCTTTCCTTCTCAATTATCTTTCTGGGTTTTTGTTTGGCCATGCCACGGAACCTGTGGGATCTTAGTTCCACAACCAGGTGTTGAACCCTGGCCATTGGCAGTGAAAGCATCAAGTCCTAACTGCTGAACCACCAGGGAATTCTCGTATCTTTTTCTTTCTTTCTTTCAAATATTTATTCATTTACTTAGCTGTGCTTGGTCTTCGTTTCAGCACAAGAGCTCTTCAATCTTCATTGTAGCATGTGGGAGGCAGGATTTTTCGTTGTCACATGCGGTATTTTTAGTTGCAGTATGTGGGATCTCATACCCCGACCAGGGAATGAACTTGGACTCCCTAGTTTGGGAGCACCGAGTCTTACCACTGGACTACAGGGATGTTCTTCCCATGGTTGAACCCAGGTCTCCCAAATTGCAAGTGAATTCCTTACTGTGTGAGCTACCATAGCTTTGATTATAAGAACTTTG
>NW_011492627.1:0-970 GCF_000754665.1 Bison bison bison
ACTAGTCAGCAAAAACAAGACCAGGACCTGACTGTGGCTCAGATCATGAACTCCTTGTTGCCGAATTCAGACTTAAATTGAAGAAAGTAGGGAAATCCACTAGACCATCCAGGTATGACCTAAATCAAATCCCTTATGATTATACAGCGGAAGTGAGAAATAGATATAAAGGACTATGATCAGATAGATAGAGTGGCTGATGAACTATGGAATGAGGTTTGTGACATTGTACAGGAGACAGGGATCAAAACCATCCCCATGGAAAAGAAATGCAAAGAAGCAAAATGGCTGTTTGGGGAGGCCTTAGAAATAGCTGTGAAAAGAGGAGAAGTGAAAAGCAAAGGAGAAAAGGAAAGATATAAGCATCTGAATGCAGAGTTCCAAAGAATAGCAAGAAGAGATAAGAAAGCCTTCCTCAGTGATCAATGCAAAGAAATAGAGGAAAACAACAGAATGGGAAAGACTAGAGATCTCTTCTAGAAAATTAGAGATACCAAGAGAACATTTTATGCAAAGATGGGCTCAATGAAGGACAGAAATGGAATGGACCTCATGGAAGCAGAAGATATTAAGAAGAGGTGGCAAGAATACATAGAAGAACTGTACACAACAGATCTTCATGACCAAGATAATCATGATGGTGTGATCACTCACCTAGAGCCAAACATCCTGGAATGTGAAGTCAAGTGGTCCTTAGAAAGCATCACTACGAACAAAGCTAGTGGAGGTGAATGGAATTCCAGATGAGCTATCTCAAATCCTAGAAGATAATGCTGTGAAACTGCTGCACTCAATAAACCTGCAAATTTGGAAAACTCAGGAGTGGCCAAAGGACTGGAAAAGGTCAGTTTTCATTCCAATGCCAAAGAAAGACAAAGCCCACGAATGTTCAAACTACTGCACAATTGCACTCATCTCACACATTAGTAAAGCAATGCTCAAAATTCTCCAAGCCAGGCTTCAGCAATAC
>NW_011492627.1:1070-3029 GCF_000754665.1 Bison bison bison
ACACACACACCCTTACACACACACACACACACACACACACACACACACACACACACAAACTCATAAAATACAATGGAAGAGAATATTAGACTTAACTATAGGAAGCAGGAATACATTTACACCTGTATAAAGATTAAAGGAAATTTGAAAAAAGCATATTTTAGAAAATCATGCTGATGCATGGAAAGCTATCACTCTTCAATGGTTATATATTTATATAACATAACAATGTTTAGTTATTACTTTGTGATTTATTTTATTTTATTTCTAGCCATTAAAATACATAAAAACATAAATTATGTTTAGCATAATCTTATCTTGGTTTTAATTTGCATTTAATAATGGCTAATGGTGATGAGCATCTCTTATATGATTATTTGATTTCTGTTTATTTGCTTTAATAAAATATCTATTTAAGAATTTTGTACATTTGTTGGTTGTTGCTTAGCTTCCCTGGTGGTTCAGACAGTAAAGAATCTGCCTGTAATGCAGGAGACCCAGGTCCAATCCCTGGGTCGGGAAGATCTCCTGGAGAAGGGAACTCTACCCACTCCATTACTCCTGCCTGGAGAATTCTATGGACAGAGGAGCCTCTTGGGCTATAGTCCCTGTGGTCATAGAGTTGGACATGTCTGAGTGACTAACACCTTTTCATACTTTCATATTTATTAATTGTATTATTTCTATTTTTACTGTTGAAGACATACTAGGTTTCAGAAAAAAATCATTAAGTGGGATTCACTAAGCTTAGTGCATAAAAATGAAGCAATAATTTATGACAGTCAAGGCAATCTGTCAAATATTCAACTCCTTTTTCACACTAGTGAAAAAAAGAGAAAGCCATCCGACATGAACAGGAAAGTGGTTTCAGCAGACTTACCATTTGAGTGGTATGCTCTTATAATGGGTCTTATAGCTAGATACAAACTCACCATAATGTCAAAATAGGCAAATTTATATATAATATACATTTTATATAATAATAAGTATTATGACATTATTATGCATGGTGATCTGTAGTATTTATAGAATTGTTATATATATGTGTATATATATATACACACATATATAAAAACTTATTAAGAATGGTAATTATGCAGTGACTTATTCCCCATTTTAGTCTGAAAAGTACTTTTTTTTCATTATTTAAGAGTGAGTCTTCCTTGACAATCGTATTTAGCATGATCCTCTTCCAAAGAGAGACTAAGGTGTCTAAAGAGAAATTTGAATACATTTACTACAATTTTAGTTCTTATTACTTAAATTCACTATACCCATTGAAGAGAGTAATATATCAAGACCACGGGCAAATAGAAGGTTTTAGGAATTGTAGTTCATGACTCAGCAGCTAAAGAATCCATCTGTAATGCAGGAGACACAGGTTTGGTCCCTAGGTCAGGAAGACCTCCTTGTGGAGCCAAATGGCAACCTACTCTAGTATTCTTGCCTGAAAAATACAGAGGAGCCTGGCAGGCTACAGTCCAAAGAGTTGCAAAGAGTTGGACACGACTGAGAGACTAAGCACACACAATAAAGGCCACATGCAATAGCAGCTTAAAGATAAGATGTTTAAAACTTTTATGTATCTTCTAAGGACACATGTTTCTATATGTCATAAATTTTTATCGAAATGGGCTTTTGTAAATTATAATTGTTACTACCTTCTTATGGGTAATTAAATAAGTTTTCCCAAGTATTTTCTTTAGAGGGGCATTTTGTTAATAACTCCAGAAAGAATGAAGGGATGGAGCCAAAGCAAAAACAATACCAGTTGTGGATGTGACTGGTGATAGAAGCAAGGTCCGATGCTGTAAAGAGAAATACTGCATAGGAACAAGGAATATTAGGTCCATGAATCAAGGCAAATTAGAAGTAGTCAAACAGGAGATGGCAAGAGTGAGCATCAACATTCTAGGAATCAGTGAACTAAAATGGACTGGAATGGGTGAATTTAACTTA
>NW_011492627.1:4325-5876 GCF_000754665.1 Bison bison bison
ATTCTGACTGAAGGTTTATGGATATTCTAGAAAGAGTGACAAATACATCACAGATTTCCAAGAAGAAGAAGTTACTGAGGAAAAGATACATGGAATTTGGGAGCCTGGTCAATTCTGATTATGAGAGTATTGATGTTGCTTTTCACCAGAATAATCACATAAGAAAAAAAGTATTATAAAAAGAAACACTCAGACATTGGGGATACAGAAAAATTCCCAAAGAACTAATGTTACCACTGAAGTGAGATATGCTTCTGGGTTGTGTGTGTATTTCATGTTCTCTCTGTGAAAAGAGTGAAATCAGTCATTTTTCTATTTTTGTATAGCTATATATAAATATATATTTGTTGTTGTTTTTCAGTCTTCCAGCCATGTCCAACTCTTTACATCCTTATGAACTGCAGCACTCCAGGCCACCCTGTCTCTCACCGTCTTCTGGAGTTTGCCTAAGTTTATATACACTGAATCTGTGATGTCATACAGCCATCTCATCTTCTGATGCCCTCTTCTCCTTCTGCCTTCAATCTTTCCCAGCACCAGGGTCTTTTCTAATGAGTTAGCTGTTTGCATCAGGTGGCCAAAGTATTGGAACTTATATATTATACATATGCAATAGTGCCTATGTACATATATATCTGTTTCATAATCTTAAATTAATCTCTATTTGTAACTATTATTAAAGCTATTTTAGTCATTTTTTAAAATAAATGATCAACTATTATATATTCTGATTCTGTTTAGTTCATAAAAAATGTGTTATTTCTTTAAAATATCAAATATTATTTGGCTGGTATTGAAATTTCTCTGTTAGCTACTAAATATTCTGTAAAATATTGGGAGGCAATAAGAAAAGAAGAAATGTGTAATTTTCTTCCATATGTAGTTTTTATTTTCTGAATAAAATTTATTATTTTTGTGATGTGTACATTATACTCTTTGTAATAAATCTGTATTCCAAAAAAAAGTATAAATAAATAAGTCAGACATTATCTGAACTCCTGTCACTGTAAAGTAGTCCTTTCTCTCTTCTAATACACATCCAGATATTGCTGACATATATACACACCAACTAGAAAGATCCACATATGAAATGTTATATAAATATATAGATGCTATCTCCCTTTGTTTTACAAAAATAGAGTTATGTTTTATACATGTATTTATGTACTTACTTACATGCCTAAAAACCTTGGGATTTCCTCACTGGCATGGCTGTAAAACATTGTCTTGAGAGCCTGTGCAGCATCACATGGTAAATGGGCACCCGTGTCTACTATGTTCCAAATGAGAACAGTTTACCTTTGCTTTTTTAGTGTTGTCTTTTGCAGTATTAAAAAGGCTTTTAGCAAACATTCTTGAACAAACAATTTTTTTTTTTTTTTGCCCAAGAATAACCATTATTCTTGGGCAAATATTTTTATGAGGCTTCATTGATATAGTTTTTAAAGTTAAAAAAAATCCTACATTGTTTTTTTAACTTTGTTTTATTTTTATTTTTTTAAATTTTATTTTATTTTTAAACTTTACATAATTGTATTAGTTTTGCCAAAT
>NW_011492627.1:5976-8502 GCF_000754665.1 Bison bison bison
CTTGGTATCTCTAATTTTCTAGAAGAGATCTCTAGTCTTTCCCATTCTGTTGTTTTCCTCTATTTCTTTGCATTGATCACTGAGGAAGGCTTTCTTATCTCTTCTTGCTATTCTTTGGAACCCTGCATTCAGATGCTTATATCTTTCCTTTTCTCCTTTGCTTTTCACTTCTCTCTTTCCACAGCTGTTTGTAAGTCCTCCCCAGACAGCCATTTTGCTTCTTTGCATTTCTTTTCCATGGGGATGGTCTTGATCCCTGTCTCCTGTACAATGTCACGAACCTCATTCCATAGTTCATCAGCCACTCTATCTATCAGATCTAGGCCCTTAAATCTATTTCTCACTCCATTGTATAATTATAATGGATTTGATTTAGGTCATACCTGAATGGTCTATTGGTTTCCCCTACTTTCTTCAATTTAAGTCTGAATTTGGTAATAAGGAGTTCATGCTCTGAGCCACAGTCATTTCCCGGTCTTGTTTTTGTTGACTGTATAGAGCTTCTCCATCTTTGGCTGCAAAGAACATAATCAATCTGATTTTGGTGTTGACCATCTGGTGATGTCCATGTGTAGAGTCTTCTCTTGTGTTGTTGGAAGAGGGTGTTTGCTATGAGCAATGCATTTTCTTGGCAAAGCTCTATTAGTCTTTGCCCTGCTTCATTCTGTATTCCAAGGCCAAATTTTCCAGTTACTCCAGGTGTTTCTTGACTTCCTACTTTTGCATTCCAGTCCCCTATAATGAAAAGGACATCGTTTTTGGTTGCTAGTTCTAAAATGTCTTGTAGGTCTTCATAGAACTGTTTAACTTCAACTTCTTCAGTGTTGCTAGTTGGGACATAGACTTGGATTACCATGATATTGAATGGTTTTCCTTGGAAACGAACAGAGAACATTCTGTCGTTTTTGAGATTGCATCCAAGTACTTTATTTTGGACTCTTTTGTTGACCATGATGGCTACTCCATTTCTTCTGAGGGATTCTTGTCTGCAGTAGTAGATATAATGGTCATGTGAGTTAAATTCACACATTCCAGTCCATTTCAGTTAGCTGATTCCTAGAATGTCGACATTCACTCTTGCCATCTCTTGTTTGACCACTTCCAATTTGCCTTGATTCAAGGACCTGACATTCCAGGTTTCTATGCAATATTGCTCTTTACAGCATCAGACCTTGCCTCTACCACCAGTCACATCCACAGCTGGGTATTGTTTTTGCTTTGGCTCCATCCCTTCATTCTTTCTGGAGTTATTTCTCCACTGATCTCCAGTAGCATATTGGGCACCTACCGACATGGGGAGTTCCTCTTTCAGTATCCTATCATTTTGCCTTTTTGTACTGTTCATGGGATTCCCAAGGCAAGAATACTGAAATGGTTTGCCATTCCCTTCTCCAGTGGACCACATTCTGTCAGATCTCTCCACCCGTCTTGGGTTGCCCCATAGGCATGACTTATTTTCATTGAATTAGACAAGGCTGTGGTCCTAGTGTAATTAGATTGACTAGTTTCCTGTGAGTATGGTTTCAGTGTGTCTGTCCTCTGATGCCCTCTTGCAACACCTACCACTCTTGCAACACCTCCCATCTTACTTGGGTTTGTCTTACCTTGGGTTTGGGGTATCTCTTCACGGCTGCTCCAGCAAAGTGCCACCATTGCTCCTTACCTTGGACGAGGGGTATCTCCTCACTGCCACCCTTCCTGACCTTCAATGTGGGATAGCTCCTTTAGGCCCTCCTACACCCACATAGCCACCGCTCCTTGGATGTGGGGTTGATCCTCCCAGCTGCTGCGCCTGGCCTCGGGCATGGTGTTGCTCCTCTTGGCCACTGCCCCTGGCCTTGGATGCAGGGTAGCTCCTCTGGGCTGCTGCCCCTGACCTCGGATGTGGGGTAGCTCCTCTCGGCCGCACTTAAGTACAACTGTAGAGACTGACATCTCTTTCAGAAAAACATCACCACAGCCCAGCTTGTAGTTAGATCCAAAAATGACAGAGGGGAAATCTGGCATGTTTGCCTTATCCTGGCTGTAACACCACTAATCCAAGAGCCAAACATCATCAGCTGAATACAGAGCTCCTGGTTTAAAAGTAGGGGAAGTTGAGGAAGTTACAGTTGGCCACATGAGGTACCATTTCACACCAGTCAGAATGGCTGTGATCCAAAAGTCTACAAATATTAAATGCTGGAGAGGGTGTGGAGAGAAGGGAACCCTCTTACACTGTTGGTGGGAATGCAAACTAGTACAGCCACTATGGAGAACAGTGTGGAGATTCCTTAAAAAACTGGAAATAGAACTGCCTTATGATCCAGCAATCCCACTGCTGGGCATACACACTGAGGAAACCGAAGGGAAAGAGACACGTGTACCCCAATGTTCATCGCAGCACTGTTTATAATAGCCAGGACATGGAAGCAACCTAGATGTCCATCAGCAGATGAATGGCTAAGAAATCTGTGGTACATATACACAATGGAGTATTACTCAGCCATTAAAAAGAATACATTTGAATCAGTTCTAATGAGGCTG
>NW_011492627.1:9311-10208 GCF_000754665.1 Bison bison bison
TCTTCGTTTTCTGAATGTTGAGCTTTAAGCCAACTTTTTCACTCTCTTCTTTCACTTTCATCAAGAGAATCTTTAGTTCTTCTTCACTTTCTGCTGTAAGGGTGGTGTCATCTGCATATCTGAGTTTATTGATATTTGTCCTGGCAATCTTGATTCCAGCTTCTGGTTCCTCCAGTCCAGCGTTTCTCATGATATACTCTGTATATAAGTTAAATAAGCAGGGTGACAATATACAGCCTTGAAGTATTCTTTTCCTATTTGGGATCAGTCTGTTGCTTCATGTCCAGTTCTAACTGTTGTTTCCTGACCTGTATACAAGTTGCTTAAGAGGCAGGTCAGGTGGTCTGCTATGCCCATCTCTTTCAGAATTTTCCACAGTTTATTGTGATCCACACAGCCAAAGGCTTTGGTATAGTCAATAAATCAGAAATAGATGTTTTTCTGGAACTCTATTGCTTTTTCCATGATCCACTGGGTGTTGGCAATATGATCTCTGGTTCCTCTGCCTTTTCTAAAACCAGCTTGAACATCTGTAAGTTCAAGGTTCGCATATTGCTGAAGACTGGCTTGGAGAATTTTGAGCATTACTTTACTAGCATGTGAGATGAGTGCAATTGTGTGTTAGTTTGAGCATTCTTTGGCTTTGGGATTGGAATGAAAACTGACCTTTTCCAGTCCTGTGGCCACTGCTGAGTTTTCCAAATTTGCTGACATATTGAGTGCAGCACGTTAACAGTATCATCTTTTAGAAATTGAAATAGCTCAACTAGAATTCCATTGCCTCCAATAGCTTTGTTCGTAGCAATGCTTCCTAAGGCCCACCTGACTTCACATTCCAGGATGTCCAGCTCTAGGTGAGTGTGAGTGATCACACCTTCATGATTATCTTGGTCATGA
>NW_011492627.1:10308-11166 GCF_000754665.1 Bison bison bison
ACCAGAGGGCTTCCCTGGTGTCTCAGCAGGTAAAAGAATTTGCCTGCAATGCAGGAGAAACAGGAGATATGGGTTTGATCCATGGATAAGGAAGATCCCCTGAAGGACGGGATGGCAACCCACTCCAGCATTCTTGCCTAGAGAATTCCATGGACAAGGAGCCTGGTGGGCTATGGCCCATGGGATCACCAAGAGTCAGACATGACAGAAGTGACTGAGCAGCAGCAGTAATGATACCAGAAACAATATGATGTATGCATTTTTTATTTAGAGCTTATTGTGCAGCAATAGTATTAAGTTGTTTCACCCCTTTTAAAAGTGAAATTATATATGACACAAGCTTGCTATTGTTTTTCCTTGGGTTCATCCATTTCTTTTTCTGTACCTATTGACTTATTCCATCTCCTTTCAATTCAAAGATTTTCACTAAAACTTTTGCCTAATTCTTATTCAAAATATTTTAAGCCCTCCCATTTTTACTCCAATGAGAACTGACTTTCTTAAACTCATTCCTTGTTACTCTGGGAACAGATACATGTAATTGTATTGTTCTCTTCTGTGTATCTCATCCATCAGTTATGCTACACATGGAAAGCACGTTACATCATGGAGTCCAATAACATTCCTTATTAATACCCATTGTACACTGCATTCAATTTCAATTCAATTCAGTTGCATAGTCGTATCTGACTCTTTGTGACCCCATGAACTGCAGCATGCCAGGCCTCCCTGTCCATCACCAACTCCCAGAGTCCACCCAAACCCATGCCCATTGTGTCAGTGATGCCATCCGACCATCTAATCCTCTGTCATCCCCTTCTCCTCCTGCCCTCAATCTTTCCCAGCTTCAGGGTCTTT
>NW_011492627.1:11266-13210 GCF_000754665.1 Bison bison bison
CAACTCGTTTCTTACATGTTTCAATGTCATTCTCCCAAATCTTCCCACCCTCTCCCTCTCCCACAGAGTCCATAAGACTGTTCTATACATCAGTGTCTCTTTTGCTGTCTCGTACACCGGGTTATTGTTACCATCTTTCTAAATTCCATATATATGCGTTAGTATACTGTATTGGTGTTTTTCCTTCTGGCTTACTTCACTCTGTATAATAGGCTCCAGTTTCATCCACCTCATTAGAACTGGTTCAAATGTATTCTTTTTAATGGATGATCACTATTCCTAAAATATACAGAATTTATTCCAGATGATTAGAATAAAAACACCTTAATAAAATGACTGCTTACACAGTGTATTACTTTCCTAGATCTATTGTAACAAATTATCACAAATTGAGAGGTTTAAGTAACAGAAGTTGACTTTCTCATATCTTTAAAAGCCAGTGTCGCAAATCACAGTGTTGATAGTGTTTTCCTCCACAGACTCTGAAGGGATAGTCACTCCTCACTTCTTTCAGCTTTCGGTGGTCCCTGACCTTCTTTGCTTCATGGGTGTGTCATGTGTCACTCCCATTTGCTTCCTCCATCTTCACATGATATTCTTCTATGTGTCACTGTGTCTCTATTTTTAATTTAATCTCTCTTCCCCCCTTATAAGAACTAAGAACACTGATCATAGGATATAGTGCTCTTCCCTTAAATTAAGACAATCTTATTTCAAACTCTTTAACTGAATTGCACCTGCAAAGGCTTTTATTTTCCTAATAAGCTCAGGTTTGCAGGTTATCACCTGACATATATTTAGAGGTATCAACACTCAACCCAATACCTTTTACAGTTTAAATTTCTAATAATCCTAATACTAAGGAGACACTACCAAAGCAAAACATGAAGCTACAAGCTGGAGGAAATGTTGTCACTAGAGAACAGTCAGCATTGAGGTCACAAAGGATCCTTTCAGGGTTTGTACTCTGAAAGGGATATGGACACTTGCAAAAGAGAGAAAGAAGGAAAAATTGCTAGAAAACACTCAGACTCCCCTACTCCCACCAACTTGGATGTGTTTGTTGTTTTCTCATCATCTAAAACCAATCCTAAGTACAGAAAAGGATGGTGAGTATGCCTGAAGGAATGGGAAGTTTCAAGCAAAGTTCTTACAGGGCATGACCCTGATCATTGGTTATATTGCAGTTAACTATCATTTTATTGCTCAGAAAATCTCTTAACTCACTCTTTCCCAGTGACAGGAAAGATAGGTCTTCAGAATAGATCGTTGCCATAGAGATAATGTGTGCTTTGATAACCCAGAAACCCTTAACTCTTTGAAACTAGGGTCCATTTACATAATGTGAGATGGAAGTGATGATATTAACTATCATTTCACAGGAACATAGAAATAATACTAGATGATATTTTCTGATGTATTTATATGAGAAACATAGAAACAAATTACTTCTGTAATTTCAAGCCTTCAAGTCAAGTTGATAATTTACTTAGTCGTTTTCTCAATGCTACAGTGATATCTTTGTTCCTCAGAGTAAATATAGTGGAATTCAACATTGGGATCCAAACTGTGTAGAAAAGAGATATCAGCTTCCCAGTGTCTTCAGATGGATATGGTTTGGGCTGTAAATAGGTGGTAGAGGCTGTGCCATAGAATAAGGCCACCACTGTGAGGTGAGACGAGCAAGTGGAGAAGGCTTTAGCCCTCCCTCTGCAGATCACAGTTTCAGAATGTTGGAGATGAACTTGCCATAGGAGACACCAATCAACAGAAATGGAAGCATGATGAATACCATTGCAACTGCGTAGACTGCTAAATCGTTCAGAAATGTGTTCCCACAAGCAAGCTTGAATACTGGGGAGAGGTCACAGAAAAAAATGATTAATTGTGGTAGACCCACAAAAGGGCAGAGAGGAAACCTGCCATGTTTGCCCAATTACAACA
>NW_011492627.1:13849-16606 GCF_000754665.1 Bison bison bison
ATGGCTGCAGTCACCATCTGCAGTGATTTTAGAGCCCAGAAATAAAGTCTGACACGTTTCCACTGTTTCTCCATCTATTTCCCATGAAGTGATGGGACCAGATGCTATGATCTTAGTTTTCTGAATGTTGAGCTTTAAGCCAACTTTTTCACTCTGCTCTTTCACTTTCATAAAGAGGCTATTTAGTTCCTCTTCACTCTCCGCCATAAGGGTGGTGTCATCTGCATATCTGAGGTTATTGATATTTCTCCCAGCAATCTTGATTCCAGCTTGTCCTTCTTCTTTCTCTCATATATCTCTATTTCCACTAGAATTACCTTTCAAATTTACCTTAAGTGAAAGCTTTATTATAAATACTATTAATATTATTATTGTTATTTCACTTATATCTAATTTTATTTTATCATTTAAAAATTAAGAAATACATTGGTTAAGTTATTAACTAATTTTCAGATAAAGACTCAGAATTTCATATTTTTATATATTATCCTTTGCTTCTTAATCCCCAAATTCAAAACTATTTTTAAATAAAACCATCTAACATTTTAACTTCATAGATTTATATGAAGTTATTTATGAGAATATAGATGTTTTGACCCTGTAAACTTTTATAATTCTTTTGAGTCAGGAAGTCACTGTCATTTTGGAGGATTCTTCACAGATCAGCTGTTCTGAAATACGAAGTAGTCATGCTCACCCTGGGAGACATTTTCTCTTGAGTATCAGTTTAATTTCTAGAAGACTGCTTCTGTTTGCTGATCATCTGGGTTTATGTTTTAAAACTACTTTTTCTGTAGATGACTTGTCTTCAAGAGCTCCTTCTTGGCATAAAGGTTCCCCTCTCTGGGGGTAGAAACTTAGTAGAGAAATGACACTTAATTTTCTTGTATCAGTAATACTTTCTGGAAAAAAAAATAAAACTTTCAATTTATTGCATTTCAGAACATTAGTAATTGCTGTAAATTTGCCTTCATTAATTTTATTCCCATATTTCATCCAGATCTCATCTTTCACATCTTTAGAAAAATGTGTCACTTACTAATACACAAATGTGGTATGTTTGTTATTTCCAATCCATTGCAGGGAAGGTTAGATCCCTTTTCAGAAGTGGAACACTCTGTTCCTAGATTAACTTTTGTGGAAATTAAAGTATGTTGTATATGCTAACAAAAATCTGGGTAGTTTTATTCATGTTAGGATATCTAGTTGGTCTTCAGTGTAGGTATCTAGCAGATTAAAAATGAAAGGCACCCTAAAAATAGCCTAGAGCCTGTTATGCAGAGTGAAGTAAGTCAGAAAGAGAAAGACAGATATCCTATATTAACACATACGTGTGTGTGTGTGTGTGTGTGTGCTTGAGAAAAATGATACTGATAAACCTATTTTCAAGGCAGGAATGTAGATGCAGACATAGAGAACAGACTTATGAAGGAAGGAGAGGGTGGGACGAGTTGAAAGATTAACATTGAGATACATACACCACCACATGTAAAGCAGATAGCTAGTGGGAAGTTTCTAAATATATAAAACAAGGAGCTCAACCTGAAGCTCTGTGACAACCTGGGGGTGATGTGGTGGGGTGTGTGAGGGAGGTTAAAGAGAGAGGAGATGTATGTACACCTATGACTGATTTAATTTGTTTAATGGCAGAACCAACACAACATTGTAAAGCAATTATCTTCCCATTAATAATTAAAAAATTTAAACCCAATTATTTAAGACAGAAAAAAAACACACCTCCTACAAAATGCTTTTTCTATTTCAGCAACTTCCAGGCAGGTATGTAGGTAAAAATGTCAAGAATGAGGTCTCAAGGCCAATATCAACTTCCGCTCATAAGCACATTTTTTTTTCTTTCTGTTTAGAAATTCTTTGACAATTTGAAACACTCTCAGTGTTTCTAAAATTGCTTCTTTTCTGTATGTTAAATTTGTTCCTCTTTATTATACCATGTTCCTCATAAATTGGACCTCAGTAATCATTTTTAGGATTGATGTGCTATCCATGTCATTTAGTGTCATGTTTATTTACAAATGACAATTGCACACATTATTTCTTTCAACTAAGTTTTACTTACAACATCAAACAAATTGAATGTCCATCACCCATGTGAGTGAACTGATCTAATCCCTAATTCTATCTTTAGGATATTGAATTGAATATTTCTCTCTTCAATTCAATATCATCATCACCTGAAAACAAATCTACACTCTGAGAAAATACCTCAAATGTATCAGTGTAACAAAATAAAGAAATATTTTACTATCATATTATAGCACAGGTTTGCAGTCAGTGATGAAGAAACCCTGGTTGTTTTCATCTAGGGGTCCCACTGTTCCTACTTCTTTGAAGTTTCCTACTGGACATCTCACATGCTAGTAAAGTAATGCTCAAAATTCTCCAAGCCAGGCTTCAGCAGTACAAGTACAGTGTACTTCCAGACATTCAAGCTGGTTTTAGAAAAGGCAGAGGAACCAGAGATCAAATTGCCAACAGCTGCTGCCTCATGAAAAAAGCAAGAGAGTTCCAGAAAAACATCTATTTCTGCTTTATTGACTATGCCAAAGCCTTTGACTGTGTGGATCACAATAATCTGTGGAAAATTCTGAAAGAGATGGGAATACCAGACCACAGGACCTGCCTCTTGCAAAATCTGTATGCAGGTGAGGAAGCAACAGTTAGAACTGGACATGGAACAACAGACTGGTTCCAAATAGGAAAAGGAGTACATCAAGGCTATATAATGTCACCCTGCTT
>NW_011492627.1:16706-18066 GCF_000754665.1 Bison bison bison
CTTCATTTCACAGCTATTTGTAAGGCTTCCTCAGACAGCCATTTTGCTTTTTTGCATTTCTTTTTCTTGCGAATGATCTTGCTCCCTGTCTCCTGTACAATGTCATGAACCTCCATCTATAGTTCATCAGGGACTCTGTCTATCAGATCTAGTACTTTAAACCTATTTCTCACTTCCACTGTATAGTCATAAGGGATTTGATTTAAGTCATACCTGAATGGTCTAGTGGTTTTCCCCACTTTCTTTAATTTAAGTCTGAATTTGGCAATAAGGAATTTATGATCTGAGCCACAGTCTGCTCCCGCTCTTGTTTTTGCTGACTGTATACAGCTTCTCCATCTTTGGCTGCAAAGGATATAATCAATCTGATTTCAGTGTTGACCATCTGGTGATGTCCATGTGTAGAGTCTTCTCCTGTGTTGTTGGGAGAAGGTGTTTGCTATGACCAGTGTGTTCTCTTGGCAAAACTCTACTAGCCTTTTTCCTGCTTCATTTTGTACTCCAATGCCAAATCTGCCTGTTATTTCAGATGTTTCTTTCACTCAGTCCATAAATAGGACCCATTCTTCATGATATTTGGGGTTCCCTGATAGCTCAGTTGAAAAAGAATCTACCTCAAATGCAGGAGACCTTGGTTTGATTACAAGGTCAGGAAGATCCACTGGAGAAGGGATAGGCTACCCACTCTATTATTCCTGTGCTTCCCTTGTGACTCACCTGATAAAGAATCTGTCTGCAATATGGGAGACCTGAGTTTGATCCTTGAGTTGGGAAGATCACCTGGAGAAGGGAAAGGCTACCCACTCCAGTATTCCGGCCTGAAGAAGTCTATGGATGGTATAGTCTATGGAGTCAAAAAGAGCTGGACACGACTGAGTGACTTTCACTTTCATGATATTTTAATATAGTTTCTTCTTAACACATGTGATTCTCTGATCCATTGTAATCTCCTTCTCTTAAAATCAAATAAAATATATCCCATATAATTCCATTGTAATTTTATCTAATAAATGTAACTGTATTTAAACCCTATGATTACTTATTTTAGGAATGCAAATGGCAAAAGCATATGAGTGGGACTAACACACACACAAACACACACACATACATTATCTTGCTTCACTTCAAGTTCCTGTAATCAGATATCAGGCAGTCAGCACTTTGACAATTCTCATAACACTTCATTAATGTTTGTTCTCTAACTGTGTTTTCATATTCCATTAAATCTATTATGTCTGTTCCCATCTTTCAGCCCCACAAACTATTGTTTTTGCATTAGTACTTTGATAAATAAAGTTGAGTCAACAAATCAGTTCAGTCCAGTCACTCAGTTGTGTCCAATTCTTTGTGACCCCATGAA
>NW_011492627.1:21186-21571 GCF_000754665.1 Bison bison bison
GGCATCCGGTCCCATCACTTCATGACAAATAGATGGGGAAACAGTGGAAACAGTGTCAGACTTTACTTTTGGAGGCTCCCGAATCAATGCATATGGTGACTGCAGCCATGAACTTAAAAGACGCTTACTCTTTGGAGTGAAAGTTATGACCAGCTTAGATAGCCGAGACATTACTTTCCTAACAAAGGTCCATCCAGTCAAGGCTATGGTTTTTCCAGTGGTCATGTATGGATGTGAGAGTTGGAATGTGAAGAAAGCTGAGCATCTAAGAATTGATGCTTTTGAACTGTGGTGCTGGAGAAGACTCTTGAGAGTCCCTTGGACTGCATGGAGATCCAACCAGTCCATTCTAAAGGAGATCAGCCCTGGGTGTTCATTGGAAGGA
>NW_011492628.1:0-323 GCF_000754665.1 Bison bison bison
AGTGGCTGTACTAGTTTGCATTCCCATCAACAGTGTAAGAGGATTTCTTTTTCTCCACACCCTCTCCAGCATTTATTGCTTGTAGACTTTTGGATAGCAGCCATTCTGACCGGTGTGAGATGGCACCTCATTGTGATTTTGATTTGCATTTCTCTGATATGGAATGATGTTGAGCATCTTTTCATGTGTTTGTAAGCCATCTGTATGTCTTCTTTGGAGAAATGACTGTTCAGTTTTTTGGCCCATTTTTTGATTGGGTTGTTTATTTTTCTGGAATTGAGCTGCAGGAGTTACTTGTATATTTCTGAGACTAATTCTTTGTC
>NW_011492628.1:3674-5089 GCF_000754665.1 Bison bison bison
GAGGAAATGGCAACCCACTCCAGTGTTCTTGCCTGGAGAATCCCATGGACAGAGGAGCCTGGTGGGCTGCCGTTTCTGGGATTGCACAGAGTCAGACATGACTGAAGCGACTTAGCAGCGGCAGCAGCAGCAGCATATAGAGGATCATGTCATCTACAAACAGTGAGAGTTTTACTTCTTCTTTTCCAATCTGGATTCCTTTTATTTCTTTTTCTGCTCTGATTGCTGTGGCCAAAACATCCAAAACTGTGTTGAATAGTAGTGGTGAGAGTGGGCATCCTTGTCTTGTTCCTGACTTTAGAGGAAATGTTTTCAATTTTTCACCATTGAGGATAATATTTGCTGTGGATTTATCATATATGGCTTTTATTATATTGAGGTATGTTCCTTCTATGCCTGCTTTCAGGAGGGTTTTTTTTTTTTAATCATAAATGGATGTTGAATTTTGTCAATGGCCTTCTTTGCATCTATTAAGATAATCATATGGTCTCAGCTATTGCATTATTCATTACTGATAACTCTTTTTTACTTCTTCTAGGTCCTTGTTAAACATTTCTTGCATCTTCTCAATCCTTGTCTCCAGCCTATTTATCTGTAACTCTACTTTGTTTTCAAGATTTTGGATCATTTTTACTATCATTATTCAGAATTCTTTTTCAGTTAGACTCTCTGTCTCCTCCTATTTTGTTTGGTTTTGTGGGCATTTATCATGTTCCTTTACCTGCTGAATATTTCTCTGCCTTTTCATCTTATTCAGCTTGCTGTGTTTGGGGTGGCCTATCTGTATGGTGGAAGTTTGTGGTTCCTCTTTATCGTGGAGGGTCCCCCCTGTGGGTGGGGTTGGACAAGTGGCTTGTCAAGGTTTCCTGGTTAGGGAAGCTTGAGTTGGTGTTCTGGTGGATGGAGCTGGATCGCTTCTCTCTGGAGTGCAGTGAAGTGTCCAGTGGTGAGTTTTGAGGTGTCTATGGGTTTGGTGTGACTTTTGGATGCCTGTATTTTTGTGCTCATGGTTATGTTCCTGCTTGTTGGAGAAATAGCTTGGTGTGTCTTGCTCTGAAACTTGTTGGCTCTTGGGTGGAGCTTGGTTTCAGTGTAGTTATTAAGGCTTTTGGATGAGCTTTTGTCGATTAATGGCCCCTGAAGGCAGGAGATTTCTGGTGATCTCAAGTTTTGGATTTAGGCCTTCTTCCTCTGGCTTTCAGTCTTATTCTTATAGTAGCCTGAGACTTTTCCATCCATATAGCACTGATGACAAAACATCTAAGTTAATGGTGAAAAGATTATTCACAGTGAGGGACACACAGAGAGGTTCACGGAGTTACATGAGGAAGAGAAGAGGGAGGAGAGATATAGAGGTGACCATGAGGAGAAGAGGGGGAGTCAAAAGGGAGAGAGAAATCTAGCCAGTAATCAAT
>NW_011492628.1:8664-9413 GCF_000754665.1 Bison bison bison
GTAGATTTTTAGTGGATTCTATTGGACTTTCTGCATTTTGCTGGTGGCTCAGCAGTAAACAGTGTGCCTGTGATGCAGGAGATGTGGGAGATCCAGGTTCAATCCCTGGGTCAGGAAAATCCCCTGGAGAAGGGCATGGCAACCCACTCTAGTGTCCATGCCTAGGAAATCCCATGGACAGAGGAGCCTGGAGGGCTATAGTCCATGGGGTCCCAGAGTCAGACATGACTGAGCAAACACACACACACACACACACACACACACACAAACATTGGACTTTCTACATAGATGATCATGTTTTCTAGGAATACGATTTTGTTTCTTCCTTTTCAATATTATGTCTTTTACTGTTTTTCTTATCTGATTTCACATCCTGAAATGTTCAGTGCAGTTTTAAATAAAATGGTGAGAGAAGATGTTCTTTTTCCTGATGGTAAGGGGAAAAATTCAGTATTTCACCATTAAGTATGATGTTAGTTGTAGATTATTTATAGATGCCTTTTATCAGGTTGAAGTTTCTTTCTATTCCTTATTTGCTAAGAGTTTCATCAGGACTGGGCATTAGATTTTGTTAAATGCTTTCACCATGTCTATCTATGCCTTTTATATTTTTAGCTTGTTAATATGGTGAATTATCTGGTAGGCTCAGGCAGTAAAAAATCTGCTTGCAAGATAAGAGACTGGATTCGATCCCTGGGTCAGGAAGATCCTCTGGAGGAGGCCATAGCAACCCAGTTCATTATTCTTGC
>NW_011492628.1:9513-10086 GCF_000754665.1 Bison bison bison
AGCAGCCTTGCAGGCTATAGTCCATGGGTTTGCAAAGAGTTAGACAGGACTGAGTGACTAACGCGCGCACACACACACACACACACACATACACGGTGAATTTTAATTTTCACATATAAAACCAGTAGCATTCTTGGGGTATACCTAACTTGTTCATAATGTACTATAATTTTTTATATACTATTGAATTCAGTTTGCTAAAATTTTATTTAGAATGTTTACATCTATGTTCATGGAGGGTACAAGTGTGTTTTGTTTTTTTTTTTATTGATTTGTTTGTGTTTTTCCTGCAATAGCTTTGTCTATTTTTTGGTATCACAGTAATACTAGAAACATGCATTGAGTTGAGAAGTATGCCATCTTCTGAAATATTCTGAAAGAGTTTGCATATGATTGGTTTTACTTCTTTATTATATATTTGATAGAATAACCAGCAAAACCATTTGGGTCTTAAGTTTTCTTTGTGGTAAAGTTTTGAATCACAAATTCAATTTCTTTAATAGATATAGAGATATTCAGGTTATAGTTTTCTTCTTGAATGAGTTTTAGTAGTTAGTGTCTTTCAATAAATTT
>NW_011492629.1:0-368 GCF_000754665.1 Bison bison bison
GATGTTTATATTTCTCTTTCTGACTTTCTTCACTCTGTATAATAGGCCCTAGGTTCACCCACTACATTGGAACTCACTCAAATATGGTCTTTTTATGGCTGAGTAGTATTTCATTGTATACATGAACCAGAGCTCCTTTATCCATTCAGCGATGGACATCTGGGTTGCTTCTGTGGCCTATATGTTGTAAATAGTGCTGCAATGAACATTGGAGTACATGTGTCTTATTCAGTTATGGTTTCCTAAGGGTTTATGCCCAGTAGTGGGATGGTTGGGTCATGTGGTAGTTTTAGTCTGAATTTTTAAGGCAACTTCATACTCTTCTCCATAGAGGCTGTATCAATTTACATTCCCACCAACAATGCAAG
>NW_011492629.1:468-838 GCF_000754665.1 Bison bison bison
GTTGCTTTACACTATTGTGTTGATTTCTGCCATATATCAACATGAATCGGCCATAGGTATACATATGTCCCCTCCCCCTTGAACATCCCCCCACCTCCCACTTCTTCCCACCCGTCTAAGTTTTCACAGAGCACCAGTTTGAGCTCCCTGCATCACACAGGAAATCCCCATTGGCTGTCGATGTTCCATATGGTAATGTGTATGTTTCAGTATTACTCTCGGTTTGTCCCTCCCTCTCATCCACCCCTGTGTCACCAAGTCTGTCCTCTATGTCTGCATCTCCATCCTGCCCTGCGAATACATTCATCAATGCTGTCTCCTAGATTCCATGTATATGTGTCAGGATACGATGTTTATATTTCTCTTTCTG
>NW_011492629.1:4801-5287 GCF_000754665.1 Bison bison bison
TCCCTGAGTGAAGAAAGAAGTATCACTAGACCCACAAATGAGGAGGCTTTACAGACCCCTGCCCCTATTTCTAACCCCAGAGGCTCCAGGCACAGTTATAAGGATGAGAAACCTCTTCATTTCTGTCTGGTCTCAGTGAGGGAAGGCCTTTTTCTCTCAGGATCAGACCTCAGTTCTGCAGAGGGGGGCGTCTTGGCCATCACCACAGTGAAGGTGAGGCCCATCGGTGCTAATGAGAGGGTCTCTCCCACCAAGGAGGAAGGCTCACAGAGTGGCACTGCCACTGTCAAGGAGAGATGCTCAGAGACACGTCCTGACTCCCCACTAGGGATTTGGGGAGGCTAAGGCTTTGTTTGGGGGCAGGAGGACTTAAGTCCATAGAGTAAGGGGACTCAAGCTCTGACAGACGGTACAGGGAGGACCCCAGGGGATGACCCAGGGACCGCTGAACACTGAACGATGGAGTCCCCACAAAGCCCCACCCCT
>NW_011492629.1:5387-6078 GCF_000754665.1 Bison bison bison
ATGAACTAATTCAAGACTAGCCAAATACTTTCCAAGTTTGCAGTTCCTCTAAACCCTTTCATTTTACCCCAGTTTCTGGGTTGAGGAGACAGATTTGAGAGCCCTGCCTCATGTCTTCTTGCCACTCCACCTTGAAATAAAGTTTGTCTCTCAAAAGCCCATTCCATAATATTGGCTTTTAGGTGCATCAGGCAGTGAGCCCTTGCTGGGGAACACTAGTGACTGAGAGGCCTGGAATTAGATTCCTCTCTGAATTCCTCTAGATCTGACGCTGTTATACTCCTCTTGGTCTAAAGCAGATCTTGTGTTCCTTAACACTCAAATGTATCTTGGGATAAAAGTAAGGACTCTGGATATATTCCAATACACTTCGTCAGGCACAAAGCCTTGAAGGCTACCTCAGGAAATGACAGCAATAAGGAGGAGAAATGGATGATAGTGACAATAAGATCGTCTTTCTATGCAGTGTCAGAGAACTTCAATCAAAAGAGCAGAAAACCATATTGGACTGCTCCTTTCCTTTAGAAATGTGCGCATATCTCAGATATGGTGTGTTGGGTTCTAGATCACTGCAATAAAGTGAATATTGCCATAAAGTAAATCATAGGAATTTGGGGGATTCCCAGTGCTTATAAAAGTTGTTAATCCTATTGTACACTTACTAGAAGATGTCTAAAAAATGTACATAGCT
>NW_011492630.1:0-316 GCF_000754665.1 Bison bison bison
TCAGTCAGGTCAAAATAACTAAGAAGATAAGTTTTGTGAGTATGTGCAGGAGGGTGTACTGTAGGGGTCCAGGTATTTCTTGTTTTGTTTTGCTTTTCTAGTTCTAATGTGCTGTTCTCTGTTCTCCACCAGAAATCCTTGCTCAACTCACTGGCAGAGCCAGACTTTGTGATAACAGATTTTGCCAAATATTCTCCCTCTGCTCAGCTGCACATTGGTTTCCAGGCCTTGCACCAGTTCTGTACTCAGCATGGCCGGCCCCCTCAGCCCCACAATGAGGTAGGTGGGTGAGCAACCTAGCCTGGGTCCTTGCACC
>NW_011492630.1:4674-5139 GCF_000754665.1 Bison bison bison
ATAGTCAGAGACAGAGGGAGAGGTAGTAAGATGTATTGGGGTGTGTGTGTGTGTCTGTCTGTCTGTCTGTTTCTCTGAATATGTAAAACCTTTGCAAGATTATGGTTTCGTTACTCTGTTTCTACTAACATACAGAGTGGCCAATAAAAGGGCTTTTGAAACAAATACCTGTTTGACACTTGGACTTAAGCTCTTTATGCTTCAGATCCCTTATGGTAAAATGGAAATGAAAGTTGTAACTCTCACAGGACTTTTGTAAAGCATTTACATTTGGTATGTCCTTGTGACATTCACAATAAGTTTAGAATACATACCTGTGTGCTTATTATTTGATATTAACTCCTTGAGGTATAGATATTAGTGATATAGAATCTTTAAATGAGGATACAAAAGACAAGATGTATCTGAAGGTCACAAAAGTGTGGCAGAGCTGGCATTTGGATCTAGATCTCCACCAGCAGGATG
>NW_011492631.1:0-316 GCF_000754665.1 Bison bison bison
CTTGCAGTCCAAGGGACTCTCAAGAGTCTTCTCCAACACCACAGTTCAAAAGCATCAATTCTTCGGTGCTCAGCTTCCTTCACTTTATATCTTAACTTGGTTAAAATAAGCAATGACTCTGCAACTTTCTAACTCTGAAACCTGTACATGCTTCTACTAATCTGGGACTCTAAAGAATTAAACAGCTATTTCTCAGATGAGGACACTGAGGCACAGAGAGAGTAAAAAAATTGCCCAAATTCACACAGCTAGTGAATCACAGAGCCTGCCATTGAACCTGGATTTTCTGCCCCTGAATCTTTGCCAGTTACATTGT
>NW_011492631.1:3620-4068 GCF_000754665.1 Bison bison bison
AAAAAGCCATAAAACTAAATGTCTCTCCCTGTTTTCAGGTGATTTGTTTATAATCACACATACAGATTCCACAAACTGATTAAACAGCTAGATTTTAGATAATTTTCTCCTCTCAAAACTTATTCAAAAGCCCTCCTTCCCTCCTCCTGGCAGTTTCCAGTAGTAATTATACCTCCATTTGTGAATTAGCACAGCTGGCACTGATAGGTGTCATGGTTCATTGTCATGACTGTAAACGACAGATGGATTATTCAAACTCTACATGCAGAAGGGACCACGAGCTGCCTAGTATCTAGGAAATTTTCTCTTCCAAGTTTGATTCCCTCAGAGAGATGGTAGGTGTTATGTATGTCCAACATGTTTTGAATGCCAATGTGTAAATTCTAGTAACTCCAATTAGGGTTAGCTTGTTGCACTCAGAGGAGTCACATCAAACATGGGTAACTGA
>NW_011492631.1:4168-4863 GCF_000754665.1 Bison bison bison
TTTTTTAGAATGATAATATTGAAGGCATTGTAGAAAACAAAATTAAGATGGTAACCATCTGGGCAGTTTCAAGATAGGGCTGGTATTTAAGATGGGTCAAGAAAAATTAACTTCTTGACTTTCAAGCCTCACCCACTATTAGTACAAAGACATTCTTGACATAAAAGAGATTATGTCAGAGACTGTGAACTCTATTCCACCTCCCTTTTTACCCTGGGTATTCTTAAGACTTGAAGAAGTATGAAAAATAGATCTGGAAAACACTGCCAACCCTAGTTAGGACAATAAACAAACTGAAGAGCTCTTATTTTCAGTATCTAGTATGATCATAAAAAATTTGTCCTTTGGTAACAGACAAGCCTGGGAAACTTTAAACATACCAATGCCTATGTCCCATCCAAGTCTAATTACATCAGAATCTCTGCGTGTGACAACCACTGATATCTCTCAGGTGTTTGGTACAAATTGGATATTTAATAACCAGTGACTTTGGTGGCCAAGTGCATGACAGTCCTTTGTAAATATTCTGTGAATGTATGAAATAAATGATTATCCTCTAAAGAAATAGCAGTTTGACTTATTATTTGTGATAATCTATACACAGTGTACAGAGAAGGCAATGGCACCCCACTCCAGTACTCTTGCCTGGAAAATCCCATGGATGGAGGAGCCTGGTAGGCTGCAGTCCACAGGGT
>NW_011492631.1:4963-6138 GCF_000754665.1 Bison bison bison
TGCAACAAGCTAACCCTAATTCTAGTAACTCCAATTAGGGTTAGCTTGTTGCACTCAGAGGAGTCACATCAAACATGGGTAACTGAGTTTCCCAAACAGAGGATGACCTCACTGTTTCCCTTCACAAACACTCATGGTCCCTTAGCCTATTTAACTAAACTTCTATGTAAATATGCCCTGTGGGGAGTTTATAAAGCCACCGAATACTCTCTCCCAAGCCTCCTCTCCCCACTAGACTTCTTTGTGTCCATGATATACCTTTATTGAAAATCTACCCCTCTGCCATTCCCATGCCAGCCAAGATAACTAAGACTATATTTTGAAGCACAAGACACAAATGATTTATTTGTCTGTGGGAAAAAATTTGCTGTTGTTTACATTGCCAATGGAGTAAATCAATAAACCTTTGGGAGTCTCTATGCCTAAGGAATTAATCCAGATATTGGGAGATGGCAAAGGATACACAAAGGATTATATACTGCCCCTGACTACAAGTGAAATAGCACAGTGGCGAAAAGTTTAGATCCCGGTCTGAGATAAAGCTAAGTGAGAGCTACAGCTTCCTAGCTTATATGACTTTGAAGTGATCTACTTAAACTCTCTAAGCCACAGTGTCTACATCTATAAAATGGTGTCAATGAAGGAGTTGTTGTGACAATTAAAGTATGAAATATAGACAGCATTTAGCTTAGCAGCTGGCAAAAAAATAAGTGGTTGATAAATATTCTTTTTTACTGTCTTTTTTTTTTTTGCTTTCTACTGTTGTCATCTAGGGAGAAAAGCAGACACATAAATACTAATAATGAAAACCCACTGTGCAACAAACACTAGTTGTGATGCAAATCAATTCTGGGCAGGTAGAAGAACCAGTCATTCTGATTAGGGTTAGAGATGTTTTAATGGAGGTGGTAGCATCTGCCTAGGGCTTTGAAGCATGAAAAGGGAGAGAGACAAAAGAAGAAAATTATTGGCAAAGTCATTTATAGCAGAGGCATCATACACAGTCTAGTAATAACAAAAGAAGAGATTGGTGTCTTGGGTCATTGGAATTTGGCTTAAAGAACTGTTTGGTTCTCAGTAAGGGTCTTGAACATTAGACGAAGAAATCTGTGGCTTTCTTAAATGGACAACCATTCCTCATTTGTGAGAAGGGCAATCACAGTACAGCATGTGTT
>NW_011492631.1:7419-7525 GCF_000754665.1 Bison bison bison
TATGTCCAACATGTTTTGAATGCCAATGTGTAAATTCTAGTAACTCCAATTAGGGTTAGCTTGTTGCACTCAGAGGAGTCACATCAAACATGGGTAACTGAGTTTC
>NW_011492631.1:8451-9404 GCF_000754665.1 Bison bison bison
CACTAGAGCTCACTGCAGTCAGCTGGCGACTCTGCTTGGATGGCTGGGCCTCTCTCTTCATGTGGCCTTTCAATGTCAGCTTCTCCACCACGGTCTCAGGGTTCCAGGAGAGCAAAACTCGCTGCATAAGCGTGTATCAAATCTCTGCCTGAATCACATGTATTGATGTTCTGATGGCCAAAGCAAGGCACATGGCGAAGTCTAGAGTCCAAGAGGGAGAGGACAAAACAGGGCAAGACCTCTGGGAGGTATGATGAATTGGGAACCATTATTTAATAATCTACCACAAATCCTTGTCCATTTGATGAAAGTGGGAGAGAACACTGTGATTTCAGGAGTGCTATGAAGACATTCTCCAGTACTATTGCCTGGAAAATCCCGTGGATGGAGGAGCCTGATAGACTCCAGTCCATGGGGTCGCAAAGAGTTGGACACAACTGAGCGACTTCACTTTCACTTTTCATGAAGACATTCTCTGTAAAATATCTCTCTTTGTTACATAACCAGACAAACTATGCTCAGAGTTTCATTCTATCAGATTAAGGCAGTGGTTCTCTAGAGTTCATTTCAGAACTATTGTGGCATTTTCTCAAAATCAGATAGATGCTTGGTTCCCTACATAGAGCAATAGAATCAAATCACTCCACCTGGTTAAAACTGGGCTGGCTGGCAAATTCCATTTCCAGGAACGATGGATTAACTTGTGGGAGACCAAAGCAAAAGTGAAGTATTGGTTCCCAAGGAGTTCTGGGTGAGAAGGTAACTCATGGACGTTTTCAGGTCCCTCCTTTCCAAGTCCTGAAGAAATGGTAAAGCTCCTCAGTCTGGAATGTGGTAATTGTTGCCAATGATTGTTTTGTTCTCCAGTCCCTCAATCAAAACTGAGAGAGAGTTTCATTTTAATATCCTGATACAAAAAAATTAAGTGACTAATGCTTAGGAAGTTACATATT
>NW_011492631.1:9504-10869 GCF_000754665.1 Bison bison bison
TAGGACTCACTCTTGTGGAAGATACCAGGTATTATAAATTAGCACATAATTTATTTACTCGTGTAAAGGACATAAGATATTTTAAAGGAATGAGACATACTAATGAAACACTCACTGGTGATTAGGGAAATAAATGCAAAACCAAATCTATCACCAAATGTAACTATGGCTTAATCTAACTCCTAAATTAAGGAGTCTTCTAAAGTTGAATAAAGTAATTAATCGAATTTGAAAAAAGCGGTTTACCACGATCCTTTTGTGACAGTCAGTGTTTCTGGGACCAGCCCAGGCCTCTGGAGGTCTCAGAGGAGCAGCACTGGCTTTCTCATCTCACTCTGCTAGCTGAGCATTCTGTACAGAGACTCTCCCCTGCTCAGGGAGGAGAACTTGCCTGCCCTTCTAACTTCCTTGGGTCCTCTTATCCATGTGGCAAAAGCAAGGGGAAAAATCATAGAACTCATTGTGACTTTTCAGGTCTCAAGTTGAGAAAGTAATTCACTCACACCACCTCTTCTTTTCTTCAAAGAAGCTTACGTTGGCACACATAATTGTTATAAACGCTCACTTCAATCAGATGCTCAAGATTATCCATTAACCATTCAAACAGGCACCCGGCTCCTTTTGAAACAGTTCTATTTTTTAAGGGCTACACCCCCTTTTTTATTTTTGGACGCTGCTTTTGAAATTCATTTAAAAATAACTGTTTCCAAATGAGCAGGTAAAGGCACTGTTTGAAGCCCTAGGTGATGTGACTGGAGAAAGAAAAACAGGCTTTTTTACCACTTGCAGAACTCAGTCATCATGCAGATCACATCCATGCATGTTGAGCAGAGAAACAGCCCTGATTTGATTCATAAGACTGGACCTGCAATTCTGGCTCTGTCATCAATTATTGTGAAGTCCTGAACATGTCATTTCACCATGTGGGAAATTATTTTCTGCATGGTCAAAATAGGGTGGTGGTGTGCTAGTTGATTTCTAAAGTGATTGCCAGGTCAAATAGTTGATGATTCTGGGCACACTACTTTTCTCGGTACTGTTTTGATTTGGTCTGCTGTTTGAGGTCATAAATATTTTGATAACCTTCCATCAGTACTTGGGATCTAAATTTCTTTTAAGAAAATGTTACACTAATGTTTTAAGAAAATAAGGAGATAAAGGACTGTCTTTATGTAGCAGGAATTTTATCCTTAATGCATTAATAGATGGCAGCTTTTTCTTCTTGAAAGCTATCTGTGAACGTCTATGGGATTACATATTCTTTAGGGGTTCTCTTCTCAATACCATGTTTGGACAGTTAGGAAACTATTCATGACAAGACCAGGTAGGTTAGCAAATTATTTATCCTTTTATTCTCTGAGGCAA
>NW_011492631.1:13224-13859 GCF_000754665.1 Bison bison bison
TACCGCCATGCAGTAGTCTGTAAAACACTTCCTGTCCCATTGTAAGTGATAGAAACACACACACAAACACCCTTTGCAATCAGAACTTGTGGATTCTGCCAGGCCTCATTTGGAATCATCAAGGTCGGCTGTGTGACGCCAGTGAGCATGCGTGTGGGGTGTGCTGACGTCTTGCTATGGAATGACTTCAGTGCTGATGCTCTGACTCCCCGCGTTGGGACTACAGATCCATCGTGACACACATCTGCAGGGGAAAAAATAGCTCACCGTTGCATTTACTCAGGCGCAGCCTTTTCTGGCAGCCTCTGGGCCACTTCAGGTGAAGTCTGTGCCCTGCCTGTTGGGAACATCACAGAGCACAGAGAGCACCGGGCTCCCGCGCTAGCTGTTCTCTCCTGGGCTCATTTCCATGCTTCTTTGGCAGTTAATCTTTTGAGTCTCCCTTTCCAAAGAACCTCTCAGCTCTTGAAATGCCTGAAACTGAATATGTTTACCTTCCTGTATCTGATGGATGCTCTTAAGTATTGCTTATACAGGTTTAATCTTCTTTCCCCTTGACTCAGATCGTCATGTGTGATGTTTTCTTTTCATTTCAGATTGATCCAACACTTGCGATTTGCCACCACCAGTCAGTC
>NW_011492631.1:14854-15416 GCF_000754665.1 Bison bison bison
ATGTTTCATTCCTACTCTCTCTCTTTTTGTCTTCTCTCTCCTTTCCTACCACCCAAAGCCCAGGAATTTCATGAATTTCTTTAAGGTGTCTGGGCATTCATCTCAACTAAACTCTGTATTAATTCTCTCCAAAACTCACATATCACACAGTAACACAAAATAAAACTATGATAAGTTTCTCATTTAAGAAATATTAGTTATATTTGAAATTGTACGCATAATATCAGGAAATATTTTTAATTGATGTATCAGTAACTATGATTACAATACTGCTGCATAACAAACAACCATAAAATCTCAGATGCATACAGCAATAAGCACACAAGTTTGAAGATGAACTTCGGGATGACTAATCTGGGAAGGACTAGAATGGGGAGATTGTGCTCTCTGTGGCTTATTTTCTTCCCAGGAACAAGGAGATAGTAAGTTCATCTCATGGTGATAGCAGAGATGCAATTGAGAGAGCCCAGCCTCTCAAGTGTTTTTAGGTCTCATGTCTTCTGACATCCCACCGTCTAACGCAAGTAAATGGACAAACCCCTAGTCAAGGGATGGGCAAGTG
>NW_011492632.1:0-315 GCF_000754665.1 Bison bison bison
CTGAAACTAAGACTCAGCACAGCCTAATAAATATTTTTAAAAAACACCTGTTCTTGGCATACCCCAACTCCCAAAACTCCAACTTGATCTGCATTTTTCACCTGCCCGCTCCTTTGCCTTTCCTTTTAGCCTCTGAAGCCTTGGGCAATGAGAGAGAAATCATTTTTATATAAATCATTTTTTCATAAAATTGGAATGTGTTAGCAGCAGCAAGATTTCTATTATGTTGTCAAATGCTTGTTTGAGTTTTAAGACAAAGTCTATTTCCAAGGCAAATTTTGCTTTACTGTGTTATTTTAGACTAATTAGAAAAAA
>NW_011492632.1:3704-5560 GCF_000754665.1 Bison bison bison
CTACCAGGCTCCTCCGTCCATGGGATTTTCCAGGCAAGAGTACTGGAGTGCGGTGCCATTGCCTTCTCCTACTCATGCGTAGGTCATGTTAATGCATGCAGAACAACAAATGAAGAGGAGGAGAAGGAAGAAGGAAAAAAAAGATGCTATTCATGTTTTATTTCAGTTCTGTGATTACTGTCATTCAGTTAAATCACTTTAAAATGACCCGTAAAGTGCTCTATAAGGGGAATTATAAGCGGGTCTGAAAGCAGCTAAGGCTTTTGCAGCCTATCAAGTCTGTGGGGCGCTGGATCCCACAAAGGTGTCTGCGAGCCTTGGAGGGGAAACTCACAGGAGGGACCCCTGCCAGGCCCTTCCTCCCACTTACCTGTTCTTCTTGTCCCTGTCGTTCAGGCCATTCTTTCTGAGCAACAGAACCTGCTGCACTTTGGCTACGTTGCCTACACTGGCAGCTTTGTGGATCTGTTTGAGGTCCCTGTCTCGGATGTGGTACCCGGGCTGGAAGCTGGTTCTATGATGACCTCTGTCTCTCCCTGGGCTGATGGAGGAGCCTAAGGGTAACACCTCCGTCTTACTCCTGAAGCCAAAAGTCTTCTTCATCGCAGAGCCTATGGGCTCCCAACACACCTCACCTCCCCCTCGGCTCTTCACAGTCCCCTAAACCCAACACAAGCAAGACAGGGAAGCCTGTCAGCTTAACGGTTTGCTTAACGGTTTGCTTAACGGTTTGCTTAAGGTAAGCTCAACGGTTTGGAATCTTGCATCCCAGAATGATCGTTGCTAAGCGACACCTCTAAACACATTGCCCGTGTGCCAGAATGCCCAGTGTGCATGTGCAAGAACTGGAAGTGACATTTTTCAAAAGAAGCAAACAATATCAATAAACCCTTACCTAAGGGAAGAAGGAAAGAGAGGAAACTGAAATAACCCCAGAAAGGAAAGCAACATTACAACAGATACCTCGGAAGTAAAGAAGCAAAATCATAAGGGGCCGTTATTACTGATGAACAATTACAAATTGGAAAACCTAGAAGAAATAAATTCTGAGAAACATACACCCTGTCAAGACTAAAACAAGAAAAACTCAACACTCCAGTAACAAATAAGGAGATTCAAATATTAATTAAAAACAAAAAAAACAAAAAAACACAAAAACCTCCCCAAAGCTAAAAGCTTAGGACCAAATGGATTCAGAGCTCAGTTCTACCAACATTCAAGTAAGAATTACAAGTAAGAATATGCAGAAAAAACACTTGACAAAATTCAAAACCCACTCATGATAAAGGCAACTTGTGTCCTCTTCGTGACTGGTGCTTTTCTGTACCAACCCCGGTTTTGTTTTGTGCTGTTTTTCTCTTCTTTCGATTTTCAGAGCTTCCCTCAATTACCCAGTCCTTTGGTGGGTCAGTCATAGGCCTGCCTGAGGTGGCTCGGCCAAGGCTGGTGCACACAGGCGGCCCCTGTGGTGAGAGCCCAGCGAGCCCTGCCCCCGCCGTCCTGGGCTGTGTGCTTTCCAGGAGGCCACCCTCCCGGTCTCCCCCATGGGCTTCACCTGCTTCCCCGGCCAGCCCACAGCATCCTTCTCTCCGGCTTTCTCATCTGCCTGCTGGTCCTTCCCACCAACTCAGGCCACATGATTGAAACATATGCTTTGATGCTCCAGGAATGTGCGTGGCACCCTGGGGCCAAATGCCTGGGGTTTTGAAGAACATTCTGCTTCTCAGTACTTCTGCTCATTCAGGGAAGGCCATCACAGAACACATAACCAAAATATTTTTGTTGGTTTTCTTTTTTTTGCTTGTTTAATGTTTTGGCTGTCCCTCTCAGCATGCTGAGATATTATTTCCCTGACT
>NW_011492633.1:0-311 GCF_000754665.1 Bison bison bison
AAAAGATTGAAATCATACCAAGTATCTTTTCTGACCACAGTGGAATGAAGATAGATCAGTAATAGAAGGAAAACTGGTAGGTTCACAAATATATGGAAAATAACACATTTCAAAACAATCAATGGAGAAGGCAATGGCACCCCACTCCGATACTCTTGCCTGGAAAATCCCATGGACGGAGGAGTCTGGTAGGCTGCAGTCCATGGGGTCGCTGAGGGTCAGACACGACTGAGCAACTTCCATTTCACTTTTCACTTTCATGCATTGGAGAAGGAAATGGCAACCCACTCCAGTGATCTTGCCTGGAGAAT
>NW_011492633.1:411-869 GCF_000754665.1 Bison bison bison
AAAGGGAAGAAAGAATATTTGAAGAAATAATGGCCAAAAACTTCCCAAATTTCGTGAGACATATGAATCTATATGTTATCTACAAGAGATCCAAAGGCATAAATATCTTGAAAATGTGCTACGCTCAGTCGCTCAGTCATGTCCGAGTCTTGTGACCCCATGGACTGTAGTCTGCCATGCTCCTCTGTCTATGGGGATTCTCCAGGTAAGAATACTGGAGTGGGTTGCCATGCCCTCCTCCAGGGGACCTTCCCAACTCAGGGATCAACCCATTGCAGGTGGATTCTTTACCATCTAAGCATTGCAGGTGGATTCTTTACCATCTGAGCCACCAGTGAAGCCCATATTGAAAACAGACAAATGAAAAAAAAAGACTTTCTATCCAAATAGTAACCCAAAGAGATCTAAGCTGTCTATACTAATATCAGAAAAATATACTTCAAGTCTAAAACTGTTAC
>NW_011492633.1:4308-5642 GCF_000754665.1 Bison bison bison
ACAGAGCAACTGAACTGAACTGAACTCATGCTGGGAAAGATTGAAGGTGGAAGGAGAAGGGGACACAGAGGATGAGATGGTTGGATGGCATCACTGACTCAATCAACATGAGTTTGAGTAAACTCCAGGAGTTGGTCATAGACAGGGAGGCCTGGCATGCTGCAGTCCATGGGGTCACAAAGAATCAGACACGACTGAGGAACTGAACTGAACTGATTAGTAGTAGTACCTTAAATGGAAGACTATGAGAGTTAAGTGAAAAGTATATTCAAAGCATTTTGACATGCCTGGTATGTCTAAAGTTCTTACTATCAGGTCATGCTTTGTTTTTGATTCTAAAATTAAGTTTTAAACCTAGGTAGTTGTAACACCAATTTAAACACATTTGTCATCTCACCATTACAACAAGCATAGAGGTAAGGTACTCATTCTTTGCTTCAAGGGTGTAACTGGCCATTGCCTGAATATGTTAAAGTGTCTGTTTTGCAATAATAATGGTGAATTGGAAAATTAATTCAATTATGAGGCCACTGACTTTGAATAAGGTACTTTTGTCATTTATGAGCTGTGCTAAATTGTGTGTGCAAGAAATACACTTCTATTTGGTTCAGTCCTGAGTTTGGGGAGGACTTATTCATATTACAGCAGCTAGAATTATCTTAACTATGACATTTGGGTAAATTGTTTAACATCTTTGTTTTCTGGGTTACTCTTTTGCAAAATGGGTATCAGTCTCTACCTCAAAGGGTTGTTGTGAGGATTAAAAGGGTTCAGGTTTATAAGTCATTTGAACAATACCAGGCAGGCTCTGTCATTAATGGCTTTCTGGCTGCTTTTTGTCAGAACTGGCTCAAGGACTGGGCACCGCTGATCTGATGTTTGCAGAAGATTCTCAGGATTGCAGCTGACAGAGCTTGGGGCAAAGACTGGTACACATATGCTTTTGGTTATCTTTTTATATTGCTTAATTTATCCCTGTGCTGACCACACATTCAAAACACCTCAAACCTTTTCTTTCCCTGCTTCACTCCTTAATCACGTGTGCTGCTTGATAATTTATTGGCTTTTCTTTCCACTTAAGCACAGGGGACCTGTCATATACAAAGTAGTTCCTCCTAGAAGCATTTCAGAAGTTAATAATTCCAATAATATTAACCTGAGAGAATGGCACTGTTTGACTGAGGCTGCATGGTTATTCCCTTATGTGTCACTTGCTGCTTGCAATACGCTGGGAACGATGCCTTGTTATAACTGGGCCTGCTTTCTACTCTTTCTTTGTGGTCCCTCAGGTAAAATAGGTAATACGTCAAAGTAATTAATTATGGCTAAAACCA
>NW_011492633.1:5742-6004 GCF_000754665.1 Bison bison bison
AAAGGACACCCCAAACTCAGCAATTTAAATGATTATACACCATTACAAAGTGGCAGTTCTCACAGCAAGGCAAGGATCATTCGACATAAGAAAATCAATGTAATATACTACATTAAAGAACATGGAAAAAAAGACGCGATTCTTTCAATTGATAAGAAAAAAGGCCTTTGACACAATTTAACATTCTGTCAGGATAAAAACATACATATAACTAGAAAATAGATAGTGGTGATAGCTACAAAACACCATAAATGTAATGCTA
>NW_011492633.1:8522-9814 GCF_000754665.1 Bison bison bison
ATTGTAAAGTTAAAAAAAAAAAAAAGATAATTAATCAAAAAAAAAAAAGAAAGAAAGAAAAGGAACGCTACCACTGAAGACTGAATCAGGCTATAATTTTTCCATGGTTTTATTTTCCAAAGAGAGTTCAAACATACTTGTCACACACATTTGTATATTAATGTACACATGAGTATGTTTATAGTATGGCTAAGTTGGTAGGAGTGTAGGTATACATATGTGTACATGAGCAGGGAGGGGGTCAAGTATAAGAGGGAGTATGTGGGTACTTAGTACAAAATTACATTGTACTTGGACATGATTACATGGCATCATTTTGCTTATTCTGCTCCAAAACATCTCTTCTTTTATTGCAATCTGTTTACTTGCACATCCAGCTGACATCTATTCTACTACTTTAATTCCTATTTTAATAATTTCCCCAATATCCTAATATCCTTATCATTTTTGGAAAACAAACTATTTGATAAAAGAGACTGCCTGCATTGTTCCCTATGCACTAAATTTTTAAACTTCCTAAAAATGGATGGCTTCCTGGTTGATTTTTCTCACTAGCATCATGTCCTGAAAATAACCTCTCTTTTCTGTGCTGGTTGACACATAGCAAAGAGGGACTTTAATGCTTTTTCTTGCCAGCTAATCTGAGTCTCCATCAAGCTTAAAGTTACTTTCTTTGTTTATCAGGAGATATAAATCTAATAAGCATTTCCACTATCTTGAAACTGATATATGACAATGATACCCTAGGTCAAAATGAAAATTAAGGCAGTCGTGATAACTATGTAGGAGATAGCTTCCTTACGATAACCCTCCCCATCTGTACAAAGATATGTTAAATTTCCACCAATCCAGGGAAACAACCCTATATTCTTTTAAATTGCTTTTAGGAGACTGAAAACAAAGATTCAATTTTTTTAAACTTGGTCATTACTGATTGATTAAATCTTCACATTTCCCTTGTAAATAATGTATTATAGCTACATTGTAACAGAGGGCGCCACTGTGTGTGTTTGTTAACATCAGAGAATCCCATCAAGAGTCATGGCACCATGATGAATTATTAGGATTTTTTACAACTGTCTCAGGTTACTGCACCTAGGATCAGATGTATTCAGTTGGAATAATGGTAGTTAGATTTTTGTGCTAGAATACTAAAGGTGAGTAGAAGCATTTCCAGAGACTGTTTTGTTCATACAAAGACCTGCCATTCAAAAAAAAAAAACACATTGCAATGAACAAAGTTCAGTTCAGTCGCTCAGTCATGTATGACTCTTTGTGACCCCCATGGACTG
>NW_011492633.1:9914-11086 GCF_000754665.1 Bison bison bison
AAATTTAGCCATTTCCCAAATTTGGGCTCCTATCGGCACCTCTCATGTCCCCCACTGTCTCTGCTGAGATACCGGGAAGGTGATTCCAAATCAGAAAGGTCATCTTCTATGTCAATATGAGCATTGTTGCTATTAGGGTTTGCTACCTTCTTAATATCAATGGACCATCTCTAAACGAGGATTATTGCTAAGGTGACCATTTGGAATTATGGCAGGCAGAAGTGTAGGTTAAACTGTGGAGATATATTTCTTAACTTAGGTGCTTCAATGTGAAAAAATATATCTTGTATCAATGTGCACAGGAAAAAAGAGGACAGAGCCTTCACTCTGGACTCTGAGGAGAAACGGGACAAAAAAATAGGCAGGTTCTATGTCACTAAAATGATATTTCCTTCTCTGGAGAAGGAAATGGCAACCCACTCCAGAATCCTTGCCTGGAAGAGTCCATGGACAGAGGAGCCTGGCAGGCTACAGTCCATGGGGTCGCAAAGAGTTGGACAAGACTGAGCGACTTCACTATGTCACTAAAGAAGGAAGTCAACTTGACTTTTGAGATTACTTGATGGGAAATTAAATAATACTTGTGAAGGGCAAGAAGGGCCAACCTTAGCTAATGGCTAGGTTCACTCCATCTGTCTTAACTGAGTAGGCTTCTTTCCCAGGAAGGCTCCAAAGGACCATCCTAAACATCTCAAGGGAGAAGGCGATGGCACCCCACTCCAGTACTCTTGCCTGGAAAATCCCATGGGCACAGGAGCCTGGTAGGCTGCAGTCCGTGAGGTTGCTAAGAGTCAGACACGACTGAGCGACTTCCCTTTCACTTTTCACTTTCATGCATTGGAGAAGGAAATGGCAACCCACTCCAGTGTTCTTAACTGGGGAATCACAGGGATGGCAGAGCCTGGTGGGCTGCCCTCTATGGGGTCTCACAGAGTCAGACACGACTGAAGCGACAGCAGCAGCAGCAGCAGCAAACATCTCAAGAGGTGACATCACAGTAACCTAAGTAGAATGCCAGAATAGCACCTCAGAGATAAACATGGAGATGGAATGGTGATTTTTTCATCTCTTAAATGGAAAATCATAGTAACAGTATCTACTTCATAGACTGATGTGACAATGAAAGAAATTCATACATGAAAGGGTACACAATAAGCACTTTATGAAACAAC
>NW_011492633.1:13283-15148 GCF_000754665.1 Bison bison bison
CTCAGCCTCTTTTCTCCACTGAATTTCCTCACTGAGCTATCCTCATTCTATTACTATTTATATCTTTGATAAATATTTAAATAAATAGGTCACCTACGCTGTTTCTCCTTCGAATACCCTGGATCAGCCGGGCCTGGACCCTGGCATTTCATGACACAGATAACCAATGTACTAAAGATCAAGATAAATTTAGATTAGAAATTCTATAATAATAATCCCAGGGAATTATATAAATATGTAAAGTGTGTCAAGCAAGATATGCTGCACTCAGTCGATGATTCTGCCATATTAAAGGTCAAAATTGGCAAAGATAATATGAATCATTCTCCTTCTATAAATTTCTTCTTTTTTCCCTCCTCTCCTTTCTTCTTCCCTTCCTCATTTCATTAAACATTTACTGAGCACTTGCTATTTACCAGGCACTGTGCTCGCTGCTATCAACAAGGGACACAATGAAGAATAATTTATAATCCCTCTTCTCAAAGAGCTCATAGTCTACTGTTCACATACCTCCTGAGCATCACTATTAACTGATTGTTAGGCAAGGGTATTACAACAGGGAGCACTGGTTGGTAAGAAGGCACAGATAAGTGACACATAACCCAAATTTAAAAGACAACTAAAAAAGCACAAAATATTCTAATATCTTTGTCTGTCTGTAAAGCCAAACTGTCCCTCATACCGGAAGTACTGATTTCAGCTCAATATATTCGAGAGTTTTCTCCTGCCCAGTTTTCTGAAAACAAAATGGGCTATGACTTGTACAGAATGATTATCATTTGAATAATCAAATATATGTTTATGTCTGTTTGTTTAGACCTAAACAAGCTGGAGACTGAATAACATGATGTCTAATGCCATTTCAAACTGTATAAAATGACTATATTTAAATAAAATAACAGAGCTTATTCAATCCCCACCCCCTTTCAATTCAAGCACTGCAAATTGTTTTGGGTCAGGGCCCACTGAACAAATAGTATCATCATCCTCCGTGGTAAGAAGTCTACAGTACTAGGAGGCTCCTTCTCCTTCAATGTGTTCAGTCTCAAAGCTCAAAATATACCAAAGAAATATATTTGTTGTGGGGGTTCATATTAACCTACATTTGATATCTGGCAATGACTCTGGGTATCTGAAATAGAATCAAACAATTTTGAAAATAAATAAGAGTCATACAAAATCACTATAAAATGTATTATTTTAGACCTTGACAAGAAACATTTAGGGAAAATAAACTCCTTGACATAAAATTACTACTACTGCATTTGCTTCATTTGAAATGCAGAAAAAAATTTCAGTTGAATCAAAACTACATTTTTCTGTTGATGCAAGCATACAGTTATGTTTTTTTTTTTTATTTGCTGTGGGTTGCTGTTGTTGTTTATTTCTTTTTGGCAGCTTCTTCCAAATGTAACATCTAGTCAAGAGAATGATTTCTTGCAAACTTTATGCCATTATTTCCAAGGATAATAAAATAAGAAAAAGAAAAAAGAAGATCCTATATTCACTAAAATAACACAGAAATATAAGCTTTCACCCATAGACACCACAAGATTACACATACACACACACGCACAAATACACAGAGAGAAAAATAGTTAAAATATTTTGAAAACAGACATTTAACATCTAGTTTTAAAATCTGGATATTGTCCCCAAGCTCTGGTCCTCATTATACTATTATTTCCTTAAGAGATTTCTCCCTTAGTGATATCATCCTCTTTTACCATTTCAACCATCATTCCCCTCCATCTGTCTTTTCTATCAATCATCTCCACCTGACTTGTGCAATCTCCATCTTGATGTCTCAGTAATATATACAAATAAATTCAAAGGTACAACTCCTCTCTGTCTTCCTTATTTCT
>NW_011492634.1:0-309 GCF_000754665.1 Bison bison bison
GGCCTTTCTCCTGCCCTTGATTGACTGTTTGTGGGGTTGCTTCCAAGCAGTGAAGTTAAGACAATGTACAATACACAAGCCTTACAAGTCAGTAAGGCTGAGAGCACCCAATTTACATACATCACATACTCCACACTCATGTCTTCATTCATAGCCTATGACAAAACCTTCCCCAGATCCCTCTCACAAAAAAGTTCTTTCATTTTTGTATATTATGACTGCATCCTAGTATTCCTGTTTGTGGTAGTAAGTTACTTTACCTCTATTTTTTTTTTTTTTAATATTACCACTCTTCTAAGGTCTTTTCCC
>NW_011492634.1:905-1505 GCF_000754665.1 Bison bison bison
TCTCCTTGCAGTAACAATTTCATAAGAAAGTAAGTAACCATCATTATATTGATTGCATTTTTATTCACTTAAAAATCATTTAATAACTATTGGGCAATATATTTTTAAAAATTATGATTATGTGTCATGGAATGAGTGCTGAGATCAAGCTGTGAAAGCTATAACATTTTTAAATGCCTTAGGTATCATTTCAGACCCTATTCAAAAAAAGGTTTTGATTAGTACTGGTGAATGCATAATTGCAATTTGAGTTAATTATTACCTGTCATTCACTCTACACAAAAAGGCCATAGCTCCATTGGTAGCATGGAGAGTCTAAAATCAGCTTCACAGGCTCTGTTACTCTGACTATTTTAACTAGAAGGCTCTTGTATAAGAATTGATAGAGCTGACTTTTCTATGATTGGTTCGATATGGATAGCCATTCATGATAAAAATTTATTTTAAGCTTAGGGATTTTTAATAGGTCCAGAAGCAGAAGAGATTAAGAAGAATGGCAAGAATACACAGAAGAACAATACAAATACAGTTCTTAATGACCCAGATAATCACGATGGTGTGATCACTCACCTAGAGCCAGACATCCTAGACTATGAAATC
>NW_011492634.1:4749-7444 GCF_000754665.1 Bison bison bison
GGCTTGTCAATTTTGTTTATCTTCTTAAAGAATCAGCTTTAAGTTTTATTGATGTTTCTTATTACCTCCTTTATTCTTTTTCATTTATTTCTCCTCTGATCTTCATTATTTCTTTCCTTCTTCTAACTTTGGGAGATTTATCCTAGGAATGCAAGGATTCTTCTATATATGCAAATCAATCAATGTGATATACCAAATTAACAAACTGAAAGATAAAAACTATATGATCATCACAATAGTTGCAGAGAAAGCTTTCAACAAAATTCAACACCCATTTATAACAACAACTCCCCAGAAAGTAGGCATATAATGAACCTACCTCGACATAATAATGGCCTCATATGAGACACCCACGGTGGATATCATTTTGAATGGTGAAAAATTGAAAGCATTTATTTTAAGATCAGGAACAACAGAAGGGTGCCCCTCTTACCACTATAATTCAACATAATTTTGGAAGCCTTAGCCATAGCAGTCAGAGAAGAAGAAGAAATAAATCCATATTGGAAAAGAAGTACAACTCTCATTGTTTGTAGATGACATGATACTATACATAGAAGATGCCACTAGAAAATTATTAAAGCTTATCAATGGCTAAAGTCAAGTCACAGGATATAAAATTAATATACAGAAGCCTCTTGTATTTTTATATACTAACAATGAAAAATCAGAAAGAGAACTTAAGGAAAACATCCCACTCCCCATTAAAACAAAAATAATAAAATACTTAAGAATAAATTTACCTAAAGAGATCAAAGAACTATATGCAGAAAACTATAAGGCACTGAAAAAATTGAAAGATGACATGAACAGATGGAGAGATACACAGTATTATTGGATACAAAGAATCAATATTGTGAAAATGAATATACTACCCTAAGCAATCTACAAATTCAATGAATCCCTATCAAACTACCTAGGATATTTACAACAGAATTAGAACAAAAAATTTCACAATTTGCATGGAAACCCAAAAGACCCCAAATAGCCAAAGTAATAATGAGAAGGAAAAATGAAGCTGGAAGAAGAACTCTTTCTGACTTTATACTATACATACTATACTACAAAGCTACAATCATCAAGACAGTATGGTACTGGCAAAAATAGAGAAATATAGACCAATGAAACAAGGCAGAAACCCCAGAGTTAAACCCAAGCACCTTTGAGCATCTTATCTTTGACAAAAGAGGCAGGCATATACAATGGAGAAAAGACTGCCTCTTTAGTAAATGGGTGCTGGGAAAATGTATAGATACATATGATAGAATAAAACTAGAACACTCCTAACACCACAGGCAAAAATAAATTCAAAATGGATTCAAGACTTAAATGTAAGGCAAGAAACTATAAATCTCTTAGAGGAAAACACCGGCAGTGCACTCGGACAATCACAGCACTATCATCTTTTACCCACCTCCTAGAGTAATGGAAATAAAAACAAAAATGAACAAATGGGACCTAAGTAAGTTTTTATTTCTTTGCACAGCATAAGAAACAATAAACAGAATTCAAAGACAACCCTCAGATTGGGAGAAAATAATTGCAAATGAAGCAACTAACAAATGATTTTTCTCTAAAATATATAATCATCTCATACAACTCAATATCAGAAAAACAAACAGTGCAATCAAAAATGTGCAGAAGACCTAGACAGATATTTCTCCAAAGAAAACATGCAGATAGCCAGTAAACACATGAAATGATGTTCAACATTACCAGTTATTAGAGAAATGCAAATTAAAACTACAATAGGTTATCACCTTATACCAGTCAGAGTGGCCACTATCAAAAAAATCCACAAACAATAAATTCTGGAGACTATGTGGGAAAATGGGAGCCCTACTACACTGTTGGTGGGAATGTAAATTGATAGAGCCATTATGGAGAACAGTATGGTCATTCTTTTAAAATCTAGAAATAAATCTGCCATACAATCCAGCAATCCCACTACTGGGTTTATATTCATAGAAAACCACAACTCAAAAATACACATGTACCCCAATATTCACTGAAGCACTATTTCCAAAAGATAGGACATGAGAGCAAACTTTAAGTTAATCGTAAAGCAATTTTTATGCAGTTAAAAAAATAAATTTAAAGAAGGGGAAAAATACAATAGCATTTCCTAACCCAACTTTATAAATAAATATATTTAAATTAAAAAAAAATAAGGAAGGTTATATAAAGTAGCCTGGTTTATAGCTTTGAAAGATTAAGCAGAAAAGAAAATGAGACATTTTTGGATAAATCGTCTCTTAATATGACATATTGTCTTTGTTGGGAGCACAGAAATGAGTCATTTTCTCCCCCCTCCCCCCCCCAAAAAAAGAAATGAGTCATTTTCAAACTTATTTACTTTTAGTGCTATCTGTAGAAATTTGAGATCCATCATGTTTTGCAGAAAACTTTATTTAATTTTCTATGATCATTTTGAAATATGTCTTTTTATTTTAAAATAACCCTATCAGTGAAGATGACCATTTATTCCATTATTAAGTTCAGTTCAGTTCAGTCACTCAGTCGTGTCTGACTCTTTGTGACCCTATGAATTGCAGCATGCCAGGCCTCCCTGTCCATGACCAACTCCCGGAGATCACTCAGACTCACGTCCATCAAGTTGGTGATGCCATCCAGCCATCTCATCCTCTCTCGTTCCCTTCTCCTCCTGTCCCCAATCCCTACCAGCATCAGAATC
>NW_011492634.1:8739-11193 GCF_000754665.1 Bison bison bison
ATGGACATGAGTTTGAGTGAACTCCGGGAGTTGGTGATGGGCAGGGAGGCCTGGCATGCTGTGATTCATGGGTTCACAAAGAGTTGGACACGACTGAGTGACTGAACTGAATTGAGAGCTTCCCTGGTAGGTAGTTGGTAAAGAATCTGCCTGCAATGCAGGAGACCCCAGTTCAATTCCTGGGTCAGAAAGATTTGCTAGAGAAGGAGTACGCTACTCATTCCAATATTCTTGGGCTTCTCTGTGGCTCAGCTGGTAAAGAATCAGCCTGCAAATTAGGATACCTGGGTTGGGAAGATCCCCTCGAGAAGGGAAAGGCAACCTACTCCAGTATTCTGGCCAGGAAATTTCCATGGACTGTATAGTCCATGGGGTCGCACAAAGTCGAACACAACTGAGTGACTTTCACTTTCATAAGAAAGTATAGCATAATCATTATTATATTAATGTGATTAAGGGAAAATAATGAAAGAATGACCCAGTAACTGATCCTAAATATAGCCTAATAATGGCCTCAAAAGATATTAATAAATGTTCTGTTTAATTATGAGGGATAAACAATCAATAATAGCAATGAGAAGTGATTCAGTTTTGCTACCTCAAGATTAGAAATTAGGAGATAATGCAATTGTGTCTTATCTCTTTCTTCTACCCTCTGTGCATAAAGTCCTCTGGGAACTGTATTTATGAAAGTACAGAAGTTTCCAGGTTTGTCATCCCTACATTTTTTTTCTCCCTAAATCTATCTCTCCACGTTGGCAGGTAGGAGAGATTCTTTTTCCTCAGAGGTTCAGTTTCCTTCCTGACACAGAATATCCATAGAATCAGTGATGTCTTATGCAACCTGCTACTTGAATGTTAATATTTTGGTGAAGTAGAATAGTCAAAGCTTTCCAGCCAAACGTTCCTGGCTTTTCCATTTCTACAAACCTTTGTTACTTTATATATAGAGAGAAAATTAATGTCTATCTCTCAGACCTGTTATGTTGATTAATGGTGAGTAATAAGGAAGCCATATTTGGGATACACTAGAAAGCTATGATTTATTATCCCACATAGTTCCTTCTTTGCTTCCGGTTTGATTTACCAGCCCAGAAATGCTGAAATAATTATGTTGCCAGTTATTTCTATTTGCAGTACTTTTAAATCTCTATAATATTCTCCCTTCTCCTGCCTCTTCCTCCATAATTATGAAGGAAATCAAAAATAGTAGAGAAGATTGTGAGTGTCTAAACAATTGCTTCACAACAAACATACTTCATAACACAGTCTCTGACATAACAAAACTTATTTGATTATATTCATGGACTCAGGGGTCCAACTATCATAGAGGGTGTGGTAGAGATGTTCACCTTTGTTTCACATACTTGGATGAGGTTATTCTTGTTCACTTGCTCCTTGGAAGAAAAACTATGGCAAATCTAAACAATGTATTAAAAAGAAGAGCCATTACTTTGCCAATAAATGTCCATATAGTCAAAGCTATGATTTTGTCCAATAGCCATGTATGAATGTGAGAGTTGGACCATAAAGGAGGCTGAGCACCACAGAATCGATACTTTTCAACTGTGGTGTTGGAGAAGACTCTTGGGAGTCCCTTGGACTGCAAAGAGATCAAACCAGTCAACCCTAAAGGAAAACAACCCTAAATATTCATTAGAAGGACTGATACTGAAGCTGAAGCTCCAATACTTTGGCCATCTGATATGAAGAACTGACTCATTAGAAAAGACCCTGATACAGGGAAAGTTTGAGAGCAGGAGGAGAAGGGGATGACAGAGATGAGATGGTTGGATGGCATCACTGACTCTAAGGATATGAGTTTGAACAAGCTCCAGGAGATGGTGAAGGACAGAGAAGCCTAGTGTGTTGCAGTCCAGACACAATTGAGCAACTGAACAACAAAAATTCTTGTTCATATGAATGAAAGAGGGAAATTATCTGCTCCACTTGCATTCAACATAGGCTAGTCATCTGGGTAAGATAACTGTGATAGACATTCTTTCTCCACCGAAAAAATGGTGGCAGGAAAACAGACATTCAGTCACTAGTCCTTGCAGCGGCAGCAGCGGCTGCGACCGGTGCACTAAGCGTGGCGCGGCTGAAGAGGAGCTACCCCACGTCTGAAGTCAGGGGCAGGGGTCGAGAGTGCCAGGCTGCAATGGCGCAGGAATGGCCGAGAAGAGCTACACAAATCCGAGGACGGGGTGGCGGCCCAGAGAAGCTACCCCATTCCTGAGGCCAGGGGCGGCGGCTGGAAGGACCAACCCCATATCCAAGGAGCAGTGGCTGCACGGGTGCAGGAGGGCCTAGAGAAGCTATCCCACGTTGAAGGTCAGGAAGGGCTGCGGTGAGGAGATACCCCTCGTCCAAGGTAAGGAGCAGCAGCTGCGCTTTGCTGGAGCAGCCGTGAACAGATACCCAACACCCAAGGTAAGAGAAACCCAAGTAAGA
>NW_011492634.1:14048-14370 GCF_000754665.1 Bison bison bison
AAAAACATCTATTTCTGCTTTATTGACTATGCCAAAGCCTTTGACTGTGTGGATCACAATAAACTGTGGAAAATTCTGAAAGAGATGGGAATACCAGACCACCTGACCTGCCTCTTGAGAATCTGTATGCAGATCAGGAAGCAACAGTTAGAACTGGAAGTGGAACAACAGTCTGGTTCCAAATAGGAAAAGGAGTTCGTCAAGGCTGTATATTGTCACCCTGCTTATTTAAATAGAGTACATCATGAGAAATGCTGGACTGGAAGAAACACAAGCTGGAATCAAGATTGCCAGGAGAAATATCAAGAACCTCAGATATGCA
>NW_011492635.1:0-305 GCF_000754665.1 Bison bison bison
AATGTTGACAGATGACCCTGGGACTCCAGAACAATATGCAGGACACTTCAGCCATCTAAGAAACTCCCTTGTCCAGCTCCCAGGCATAGGAAGAGGCCTAAGACCATAAAATTCAGCCTGTGGCACCTTGGTACCCTCGCTCACCTGTCTGACTCCCTTTGGACTTCATCTCCACCTTGCAGGAGACCCCCCGATTCTGCATCAGTGGTTTACACATAGCAGCTTTGTTTTTGCGGGGTGCTGCTGGGGGTGGTGGCGGTGGTGGTGGAGGAGTGGAAGCAGCAGGGGCTGGTCGGGTCTTCACA
>NW_011492635.1:4508-5065 GCF_000754665.1 Bison bison bison
CCCCTGCAGCCCCAGGATTGCAGGGGCGGCTCAGGGCTGGCCAGGCTCTGAAAGTCAGCCCCCATCCAGCTTCCTCACCTCTCCAGTCTTCTGGCATATGCTGCAGCGAGTGGCATCAGCAAGATCCCCAGACTGGGGGATTGGGCGCTGCTGCTGGGCCTCATACAGGGAGAGACAGACGGATGTGCAGAACTCATGGAAGGAACCTCCCGAACCGGTCTGCGCCACAACTGAGTCCTTGGTGTTCCAGATCTCCCTGGAGGTGGGGACAGGCTTGTACATTTAGTCGATACCACCCCCTCATTTCATGAGCCTCCACCTTCCTCCTCTGGGATCAATGACCACAGAATCAAAAACATTCTCAGACACCCTTCCTATTAGTGAACTGCCTCTATCCCGTATGGTGCTAGGGTCTTGCCAACAGAATCTGTCTCACCCTTTACTCCCGGCCTGATCCCTGCTCTCCCCACAGCCCCAGACCCTCACGTACTTCTTGCAGAAGGTGCAGGTCTTTTTGCCAGAGGGCTTCTTGGAGAAAGTGGTGAGGCAGGATGAAG
>NW_011492635.1:5165-5595 GCF_000754665.1 Bison bison bison
AGGATGAAGAGCAGAAGAGCTGAGGCAGCCCCTTGCGCTGGTAGGCCGTCTGGCCCTTCTGCAGCGGTGTCCGGCAGTGGGCGCATGTCATCTTGGTGCCTACTGAAGAGCGCCCGGCCCTCTGTGCCACACTCGAGCGTAGAGACATGCGAGGAGAGCGCCGGGGCCGGAATGGCACGAAGTCCTCATCATTGGGATCATCTACCATGGCATCAGAATCCTCATCTGACACTGGAACTGGGGGGGGGGGGGGTGGTGCGTGGGGAGAAAAGGCTAAGGGACCAGGCCTCCAGCCATCACCTGACCTGCAGGTAGTTCAGCTGATCCTGGGATCCCCAATCCCCATGGTTCTTGGCTTTCCACTCTGCCCCTATTACACTGGAATCTCAAGCTACTGGTGTCACCATCCCTTAGTTACTCTGTAATGTCC
>NW_011492635.1:9614-10270 GCF_000754665.1 Bison bison bison
AGGTTTGGTGTCCAGTTCCTGCTCTGGCCTGCCTCTTTGCTCTGGGCCTTTCTTCCTTCCCACACTAAGCCTCTCCTAGCCTTGTAGTCCTTGGGAGTCTTATCCTGCTTTGCCTCATTCACTTTCTCAGAAACCTTATCCTTCCTGGCTCCCCTCATGGCCTTGAGGTTATCTTTGCTCTCTCCTATACACAGAGATAAAAGCAAGAATTTTCCCGTTTAGGTTTCCCAAACCCAGCTTTCTCTTTATCTTAACCAGTATACTGTGTAACCATCTTTCATTTTCTTATTTCTCTGTCCCTGTACCTCCTTTTTGCATTTTCAGTTTGTTCCATCTCAGTTGGGCCACCTTGTTCTTTTGTATTGCCAGCCCTTCTCAACACATGCTTGGATCTTTGGCTGCTCTGGTTGTGATCCTTGTGCTGGTTTCAAGTTGAGGGGAGACAATCTAAAGGGGGTTGATGGTGTATTCAGAGGTATAGTGTGTGGGTTCTGGAGACAGACCAGAACTCTAATCTCAACTCAGCCTTCTTTTTAGCCAGTTGCCTTTGGATACATCACTTGTCAAGTCACTAGGTCTTATTTTTCTCATCTTTAAAACAGAGATAAGAAAACCATCTAAATCTACAATAGGGGACTGGTCAAATCAACTTTGGT
>NW_011492635.1:14440-15201 GCF_000754665.1 Bison bison bison
ATATATCATATTTGTTTAACCGTTCATCAGTTGATGTACCTTTTGGCTATTATTAATAATGCTGCTATAAACATTCATTTTTACCAGCTTTTATGTGAATAAATGTTTTCAGTTCTCTCAGGTAGAGTGCCATTTCTGGATCATATGGTAACTTTATGCTTAATTGTTTGAGGAACTGCCAAACTATCTTCCAAAGTAGCTGAACTATTTTGTATTCTCACCAGCAGAGTTCCAGTTTCTCTACATCCTTGATAACTCTTGTTATCTGATTAATCAAAGTCCATTTATTTAGATCTTCTTTAATTTCTTTCAACAATGTTTTGTAGCTTTCAAAGTATAAGTTTTGCACTTCTTTTGTTAAATTTGTTCCTAAGCATTTTATTCTTTTTCATATTATTGCAAATAGGATTGTTTCTTATTTTCATTTTCAAATTGTTCATTGCAAGTGTATAGAAATATATTTGACATTTGTATATTGATCTTGTATCCTGCAACCCTGCTGAACTTGTTTATTATTCTAAACATTTTTTAGTGGATTCCATAGGATTCTCTGTATATAAGATCATGTCATCTCCAAGTAGAGAAAGTTTTACTTTTCCCTTTCCATTTTGTATACCTTTTATTTCTTTTTCTTGCCAATTATCCTGGCTGGAACCTCTAGTACAATGTTGAATACAGGTGGCATCCACTTATAGTTCTTAAGACAGAGTCTTGTAGACTTTTTGATTTCAGCCATTCTGACCGGCCTGAAATGGTACCTC
>NW_011492635.1:15301-15601 GCF_000754665.1 Bison bison bison
TATTCTGGCCTGGAGAATTCCATGGACTATTCCATGGGGTCACAAAGAGTCACACATGACTGAGCAACTTTTACTTTCACTTGGCAGCCATTTGATTAGAGTGCTGTTCACTCTTTAGAACCTACTCTGGAAACATATGGATTTTTACGTAATGTTCTATACCATTCTAAAGAACCCTTGGGCTTCCCTGGTGGCGCAGATGGCAAAGAATCCGCTTGCAATGCAGGAGTGAAAGTGAAAGTGAAGTCGCTCAGTCGTATCCGACTCTTTGCGACCCCATGGACTGTAGCCTACCAGGCT
>NW_011492635.1:15701-16937 GCF_000754665.1 Bison bison bison
ATAACCTATCATAGAAAAGAATATAAAAAAGAGTGTATATTTATCTATAACTGAATCACTTTGCTGTAAGGAGAAATCAACACAAATTGTAAATCAACTTTACTTCAATTTTAAAAAGTAAGCAGAGTCAATAACATTGCTTCAGTGAAAATTAAGAAAAAAATATTCTATTGAAAGCAAAACTCTTTTTGTATTGTTAAGAAATGTTAAAAACACAAAATAAAATTATTTGAAGATTTTAGAAAAAGAAGAAGGAAAGAATTGTAGCAAAAGGGCACCTATTCCTCCTAATCAGAAAGTCCAATGGTGGCAGTTTGACTTAATGTAAATTTGACTACACTCTTTTTTAATATTAATTAATTAATTTATTTTATATGTGGCTGTGCTGGTTCTTCATTGCTATGAGCAGGCTTTCTCTAGTTGTCCCAAGTGCGGGCCACTCTCTAGTTGTGGTATGTGGGCTTCTCTTTGCAGTGACTTCTCTTGTTGCAGAGCATGGGCTCTGGGGCTTGAAGGCTTAATTGCCCCACAGCATGTGGTATCTTCCCAGACATGGGAAGGATCAAACCCCTGTCCCCTGTATTGACAGGCAGATTCTTAACCACTGGACCATCAGGGAAGTCCTACACTCCACTCTTTAACATTCACTCTGACCTGTCCAAACATCTCTCCCAGGTTGGGAAGCAACATATCCTAATTTACTCCACAGAGGGTCAGCTGACTTTATGAGACACACACTCTTGGGTCTATATGGGTCCTAAGATCTCTACAGGACTTTCTGCTATGGTGCTGTCCCTTGAGAAATCAACTTAGGTTAATATTACTTCTTTGGGTGCAACTTATACTTCTTTTTTTTTAAATAAGAGCTTTTTTGAGATGGAATTTATATACTATACAATTTGGCCATTTAAAGTGTACAACTTAATGGATTTTAGTATATTCAGGGATATGTACAACCATTAATAATCAGTCAATTTTATATTTTCATCATTTTAAAAAGAAATCTTGTATCCTTTAGCAATCTTCCCCCATCTCTCCATCTCCCAAAGCCTTATCCAAGCACTATTCTACTTTTCTTCTCCATAGACTCCCCTATTCTGAACATTTCATATAAATGGAATCATATAAATATGTTGGTTTTTGTGACTGGCTGTTTTCACTTAGCATAATGTTTTCAAGATTCATCCATGTTGTAGCATGTATCAGAACTTCATTACTTTTTTATGACTGAATAAT
>NW_011492635.1:17037-18156 GCF_000754665.1 Bison bison bison
GACCCCATAGACAGCAGCCCACCAGGCTCCCCCGTCCCTGGGATTCTCCAGGCAAGAACACTGGAGTGGCTTGCCATTTCCTCCTCCAATGCATGAAAGTGAAAAGTGAAAGTGAAGTCGCTCAGGTTGTCTACTTGAAAGTTATACAGTCGTGTCCAACTCCTAGCGACCCCATGGACTGCAGTCTACCAGGCTCCTCCATCCATGGGATTTTCCAGGCAAGAGTACTGGAGTGGGGTGCCATTGCCTTCTCTGGTTTGTTCCTCCTAGTGTGTTTTAAATTTTAGTTATTGTATGCTACAGTTCAGACTTGTTCTTTTAAATTTTTCTATTTTCTTGGTAAAATTCGTACAGTTTTCATCTATTCTTTTCATCCATTTTTCATCTCATGCTTTCCATTTATTCAGTTAGCATTCTTATCACTAATGCTTCCAACGTTTTTGTTGTTGTTCAGTTGCTCAGTCATGTCTGACTCTTTGCAACCCCATGGACGACAGCAAGGCATTGTCCTGTCCTTCACCGTATCCCGGAGCTTGTTCAAACTCATGTTGAGTTGGTGATGCCATACAACCATCTCATCCTCTGTCGTCCCCTTTTCCTCCTGCCTTCAATCGTTCCCAGCATCAGGGTCTTTTCTAATGAGTCGGCTCTTCGCATCAGGTGGCCAAAGTATTGGAGCTTCAGCTTCAGCCTCAGTCCTTCCAATGAGTATTCAGTATTCAGGGTTGATTTCCTTTAGGTTTGACTGGTTTGATCTCCTTGCAGTCCAAGGGACTCTCAAGAGTCTTCTCCAAAACCACAGTTCAGAAGCATCAGTTCTTCAGTGCTCAGCCTTCTTTATGGTTCAACTCTCACATCCATACATGACTACCAGAAAAACCTTAGCTTTGACTAGATGGACCTTTGTTGGCAGTAACACCTTGGCTTTTTAATATGCTGTCTAGGTTGGCCATAGCTTTTCTTCCAAGAAGCAAGCGTCTTTAATTTCATGGCTGCAGTCACCATCTGCAGTGATTTAGGAGCCCAAGAAAATAAAGCTTGTCACTGTTTCCATTGTTTCCGCATCTATTTGCCATGAAGTGATGGGACTGGATGCCATGATCTTAGTTTTTGAACGTT
>NW_011492635.1:18758-19368 GCF_000754665.1 Bison bison bison
CCCAGACCAGGGATCAAACCCGTGTCCCCTACATTGGCAGGTGGATTCTTATCCACTGTACCACCAGAGAAGTCCAACAGCTATTTCTGCATAGTGAATTTTGATGTTTATGTGTGTGTGTTTAGTCGCTTCAGTTGTGTCCAATTCTTTGTGACCCCATAGACTGTAGCCTGCCAGGCTCCTCTGTCCATGGGATTCTTCAGGCAAGAATACTGAAATGGGTTGCTATTTCCTTCTCCAGGGGATCTTCCTGATCCAGGGATTGAACCTGTGTCTCTTAGGTCTTCTGCATTGGTGGGCAGGTTCTTTACCACTAGCGCCACCTGGGAAGCCCATGGATGGTGTTTATGTGTATTTTTGAATGTTTCCTTCAATAAGCATTTATTACTTTTAAAATGAGAATAAAGACATGTTACTTTTACAAAACCCTTAAATCTCTCCATCACCTACAGATTAAAGTAAAAAATTCTAAGCATGGCACAGGCTCTTAATTATTTGTCTTCCCTGGTGGCTGAGACAGTAAACAGTCTGCCTGCAATGCAGGAGACCTGGGTTTGATCCCTGGGTCGGGAAGATCCCCTGGAGAAGGGAATGGCTACCCACTCCAGTA
>NW_011492635.1:19468-19835 GCF_000754665.1 Bison bison bison
AGATTTGACATATAAAGAAGAAGAAAAGGTCCTGTGACCACAGAGGGAGAAATTGGAGCCATGCAGCCACCAGAAGCTGGATGAGACAAGAAACACTCCTAGAGCTTCCTGAGTGATCCTGGCCCTGCTGGCACCTTGATTTCATCCCAGTGATACTTATTCCAGACTGCTGGATTCCAGAACTGTGAGAGAATAAATTCCTGTTAAGTCACAAAGTTTGTGGTAATTTTTTACAGCAACCTCAGTACATTAATACAGTAATCTTTCTGAAGTTCAGACCTATCATATATGGAAAAAATTATTGTCTTTGTCTCTCAGTCTCTTTGTCTCTCTCTGTCTCTCTGTCTATGTGTGTGTGTGTGCATGT
>NW_011492635.1:19935-23024 GCF_000754665.1 Bison bison bison
GTAACTACAGGTGGCTCCAATGTGCTTTTTTTTTTTTTTTTTGCTTTTGCAGTATTTCTTTAAATTTCTAGGGTATATATGATACTTGCCTCAGATAACAAGTAATGAATGACCACGAGAAAAATGAATGCAACCTCTGAAGCCTACTTTGTTCTACTGGGGTTTTCTAATTGGCCTCATCTGGAAGTAGTTCTCTTTGTGGTTGTCTTGGTGTTCTACTTGATGACACTGACAGGCAACCTGTTCATCATTATATGTCATACTTGGATTCCCATCTCCACACTCCTATGTATTTTTTCCTCTCAAATCTCTCTTTTCTGGATCTCTGCTATACCACCAGCTTCATCCCTCAGTTGCTGGTCAACCTCTGGGGTCCAGGAAAAACCATCTCTTACACTGGTTGCATGATTCAGCTTTATTTTGTCCTCGCACTGGGATGCACAGAACGTGTGCTTCTGATGGTGATGTCCTATGACCGTTATGCAGCTGTGTGTAGACCCCTGCACTACTCTATCCTCATGCACCCTCGTTTCTGCCATCTGTTGGCTGTGGCTTCTTGGGTAAGTGGCTTTACCAACTCAGCACTTCATTCTTTCTTTACATTTTTGGTACCCCTGTGTGGACATCGCCAAGTGGACCATTTCTTCTGTGAAGTTCCAGCACTGCTTCGACTGTCATGCATTGATACCCGTGCCAATGAGCTAACCCTCATGGTCACGAGCTCCATTTTTGTTCTCATACCTCTCATCCTCATTCTCAGCTCCTATGGTGCCATTGCCCGGGCAGTGCTGAGGATGCAGTCGACAACTGGACTCCAGAAAGTCTTTGGGACGTGTGGAGCCCATCTTATGGTCGTATCCCTCTTTTTCATTCCAGTCATGTGCATATACCTCCAGCCACCATCAGGAAATTCTCAAGATCAGGGCAAGTTCATTGCCCTCTTTTATACTGTTGTCACACCTAGCCTCAACCCTCTAATCTACACCCTCAGAAACAAAGATGTAAGAGGGGCAGTAAAGAGACTAGTGGGGTGAGGATGGTCTGTTTATACTGGTGACATGAATGGTAAAATGGAATATCTCTTCACCAATGGTTTTTCCAGTCATCCACTCATCAATCTTTCATTCACTCAATTAACACTTAATGAATGTGTACACTCACAAGGTCACAAAGTTCGTGGTAATAGATATGAATTAGACACAGTCTGTCTTAATACTAATCATTCTTTAGTGGTGATAACAGCCATGTAAAAATGGATCAAACATGAATATTCAGGTTTTAGTGCACAAACATAATAAAAGTATAATTTTCTTAATTGAAAATGAAGTATAGAATTTATTATAAAAATTGACAAAATTCAGGTATAATTCCTTAAAAAAAACCTAGAATATATTGTTTAATTTCTTGCTTTGTAGGCAGAATTTGTTATTCAATTTGTCTTCCATCTTTGGTCTAACGAAAGACATTTTGAAAAACTTTACATGTTTTCTCCAACATTGTTATTCTTTTTTTGAATGCTAGTTAATATTGAGAGGAATTTTGGTCTGTATTCTATAATGTCCCATTATCATTAGTAACAAAGTGACTTGCATGAATCGTAACAAGAAGTGCTCTCAGTAATGCAGCGGAAGTAAGCGTCTCATATTTGTCTTTTTTTCAAGTTAGTGAGAAGTGTAAAGGAAGGGAAAATAAGTTTAAAGCTGTGCTATATAGCTCATAAAGTAATGGTCATCATAGGCTAGGTATTGTTAAGTGAAATAAGTGCTTGTAGCACCTGCGTAACCCAAGAAGCAGTAAACAGTATCTAAAGCGACCAAGTGCTAGGCTCTGAAAAGTGTATTGATGAATCCATTGGGTATTTGAAGGAATTACTTGAAAATATATTGGAAAAATTTTATGATAAAAGCTATATGAAAATGGTAGTTTTTTCTTTTCTAAGCTTGATCTGATTTGAATATTTGTGGTTAGAAAGTTCTTATGAAAATTAGCATGTATTTTTCAAATAAATAAATAAATGCACTTTTAATTAAAGTAGTAGTGTTGTTTCCTATATTATTAATACCATCTCCATCTGAAGTAAATGTACTATGTATATAACATTTTAAACTGCACCATATTGAGATTATTGAGATAAAAAATGGAATAAGGAATAAAGTAAAATCTTGGCAACACCTGAGTTTTGTATGGTTCTTAAATGTCTGTTTTAGTTTTGGGGGCCTCTAAATTTTAGATTGATTGATTCAAGCCCTTTTCCCTAAATTATTAAAAAGAAAAACGTCCCACATCTTTGTCTCAACTTCTCGTGTGGCTGTCATGTATGTTGATTCTGATGTCTGTGTCTTTGCCTTTGTATGTCTGTGAGTTGTTTACTCTAACTAGCAATAAACAATAATATGGGGTATATACATTTGTCCTTAAGCTACTTTCCAAGAAATGAAGAATCAAGAATCATGTCTATAAAAGAACTTTTAGTAAATAATTGGGGCCACACAAAAGAACTATCACAGAGCAAAAATCTTTTAAGAACTTACAAGATATAGTTTAGTTCTTTGAACCACCTTGTACTTATGGAATTCTTATTGTTTGCTATACCTCATATAGTACCAGAGTATCTCACTAACTTGAAAAAGCTTTGAAATTTCCCATTTCTTCTTTTCCTTTTATGCTTGAAAAACACAGAAATATCTTTTTGTATGTGTAGACTATTTTTCTTGAAATGTATAAATTTAGTGTTTATGGTTTTGAATCCTAGCCATGTTACTGTAATATTTATTTGTAATCTAAAATAAAGATTACTTTCAAAAAATTCTCCCAAAGATCACCACAGATACTATTGTTTATATTGCTTATATTTTCATACTTCTTACATGAAACTTTTTTTATCACAGGCAGGATATAAGTATGCTTTTTTCTCACCTTCTAGATGAGAAAACTGAAGAGAAGAAGATATGAGACTTACCTAAGCTTAAGTAACTTGTATATGACAAATCAGGTAACGACAATAGGTTTTTACCTGAGTTCCCTTGTTATGGTCAACAACAACTAGATCTAAGACTCTATCATTGCCAACCCTAAACCTCCAACCAATA
>NW_011492635.1:23124-23997 GCF_000754665.1 Bison bison bison
GTGTGGAGATTCCTTAAAAAACTGGAAATAGAACTGCCATACGACCCAGCAATCCCACTGCAGGGCATACACACCGAGGAAACCAGAATTGAAAGAGACATGTGTACCCCAATGTTCATCGCAGCACTGTTTACAATAGCCAGGACATGGAAGCAACCTAGATGTCCATTGGCAGACAAATGGATAAGAAAGCTGTGGTACATATACACAATGGAATATTAATCAGCTATTAAAAAGAACTCATTTGAATCAGTTCTAACGAGGTGGATGAAACTGGAGCCTATTATACAGAGCGAAGTAAGTCAGAAAGAAAAACACCAATACAGTTTACTAATGCATATATATGGAATTTAGAAAGATGGTAATGATGACCCTATATGCGAGACAGCAAGAGAGACACAGATGTAAAGAACAGACTTTTGGACTCTATGGGAGAAGGCGAGGGTGGCATGATTTGAGATAATAGCACTGAAACATGTATATTACCATATGTGAAATAGATGGCCAGTCCAGGTTCGATGCATGAGACAGGGTGCTCAGGACTGGTGCACTGGGATGACCTTGAGGGATGGGATGGGGAGGGTCAGGATGGGGAACACATGTACACCCATGGCTGATTCATGTCAATGTATGGCAAAAACCACCACAATATTGTAAAGCAATTAGCCTCCAATTAAAATAATAAAAAAAAAGACAGAGTCTTACACACTGTACCATTCACTCTTTTCTTTTTGGCTGCACCACGTGGCATGTGGGATCTTAGTTTCTTGATCAGGGATGGAACCCGTGGCCCCTGAATTGGAAGTGGAATCTTACCCACTGGACTGCCAGGGAAGTGCCACCTTTTTTAAAAAATTGATGTTACCTGTTTAT
>NW_011492635.1:24097-27063 GCF_000754665.1 Bison bison bison
GTTATGTCTCTTAGTGTCCTTTAATCTAAAACCATTTTTCAGTTTTTCTTTGCCTTTAATAGCTAAATATTTCTGAAGAGTATACGCCATTTATTTTATACAATGTTTTTCAATTTATAGTTGCCTAGTGTTTATGCAGAATTAGAATTTTCCTTTTTGACAATGAGACTCCACAAAACTGATATTGTGTCACCTGAGCTGCATCTTATTAGAAGGAACCTGGTATTTACTTATTCTATTACTGATGATATGAGCTGTGAACACTTGGATAACATGGTGTCTTTTAGGCTTCTCTACTATAAAGTTACTATGTTTATTTGGTAGTTCACAAGAACCTGGTGGGGAGAAGGTCGAAAATTAGGCGGAATTCCAATTTCCTTTAATTTTCATCCATAATTTTTATGTATTTATATTTTTATTTTTCCTCCAGCTTTATTGAGGCATCATTGACATACAATATGTTCAAGTTCAAGGTGTACATTGTGATGATTTATACATGTACATATTGCAGATATTTACCAAAAAATAGTTAACCCATCTGTTCTCCCATTTATTATACATTTTTTTTTGTAGTGAGAATATTTAAGATCTACTCTTTTAGTAAATTTGAAGTATATAATACAGTAGGTGGCACTAGTGGTAAAGAACCTGCCTGGCAATGCAGGAGACTTAAGAGACTAGTGTTTGATTACTGGATGGAGAAGATCCCCTGGAGGAGGGCATGGTTGCCCACTCCAGTTTTCTTGCCTGGAGAATTCCACAGACAGAGGAGCATGGTGGGCTACAGTCCCTGGACTTGCAAAGACTGAAGCGACTTAACACGCACATATTGTTATAGTCACCAGTGTAAATTAAATCTCCAGAAAGTATTTTAGTGCTGAGAATTTGTACTCTATAACCAACATTTTCTGTTCTCCCAAGCAGCCCCTAGTAACCATTCTTTTACTAGCTATTTTTTTGTTTGCCTTTTATTTATTTTTAAATTTCACATAAAAGTGAGAACATACTTGTTTTTGTCTTTCTAATTTATTTTACTTAGCATAACACCCTCAAGTTTCATCTATATTTTTGCACAAGGCAGGATTTTCTTCTTTCTCAAGGTTGAAGGATATTTCACTGTATGTAAGGTATTCTTTATCCATTCATCTTTTGATAGATTCTTAACTATTGTGAATAAAGCTGCTCTCTCTGTTTTTCTGTGCTGATCTTGCTAAAGGTTTGTCAGGTTCATCTTTCAAATAAACCAACTCTTAGTTTTGTTGGTCTTTTCTGTTGTTTTTCTTGTATCTCTATCATTTATTTCTGCTCTTTGTTATTTTCTTTCTTGTTTCTAACTTTGGGCTTTGTTTCTTTTTCTAGTTACTTGAGATAAAGATAGATTGCTTTTTGTAATTTTTTCTTTTTATCTTTATAAACTTGCCTATTAGAATTGCTTTTGCTGCATCTTGCAAGTTTTGGTATTTTGTATTTCCATCTTCATTTGTCTTAAGATATTTTTGGTCCCTCCCCCCCCATTTTTTTGACCAATGGTTGTTCAGGAGTATGTTGTTTAGTTTCCATTAGTTTGTAATTTTCCAATTGTCATCCTGTAATTGACATCTAATTTCTTATGTTTCTGGTAAGAAAAGATACTTGATATGAATTCAGTCTTCTTACATTAGCTAAGGCTTGTTTTGCAACTTAACATACGTTCTATGCTGAAGAATAATCTGTGTCCACTTGAAAAGAATGTGTGCACTGCTGCTGTTGGATGAAAATTTAATCTACCAACTGTCTAACAAAGAATTCAAATAATCCTTTAAAAAATTCAGTGAAGTACAAGAAAACAGAAGTATACAACTAAATAAAATTAGGAAAATATTATATGAACAAAATAAAGTTCAACAAAAAATGGTATGGAATTGGATATTAATAATAGGATGAGAATTGAGAAGTTGGCATTTCTTTACAGTATGTATTGTGCTTGGTGGTATCATACCTTCTTGATTACTCATGATATTTGTGGTCTTGCCTTGGTATCTATGCATCTGAGGATGTAGGTTCCTGTACTAGTCTTTATAAATCTGCTTTGGCAGGCAAAGGCCTCTACCAGTCAGTTTGTCTAGGGAGTCTATGTGTGCATTCTGGTGGCATCTATGGTCAACTGCTGCTGGAGTATTTTGGTGACCTGGTGCTGGGGTGCATCAAAAGCCTGAAATAGGAGTCAACCTGGTACTGGGGCCCTACAATATCATGAGTTAACAAGTGCTCTCTAGACCCTGGTTTGTGGTCACTGATTGGAAGCCTAAGACCAGAGGAGATATCCTGGACTGTGGGAGTTGGCCAGGGCAGAAATACGCCAGAAGCCTGGGTGTGCTGGCCTGCTGGGAACCTGTTACTTAGGAGATGCCCATGGTCGTGGGAGCTGGTCAGAAACTTGATGCCATGGGTGTTGGTTGGTGTCCTGCTTGATTGGGAGCCTGGGTTCACAGGATCTCTTTATTTATTTATTTTTTTATCAATAAAAGGTTTATTTTCTTCTAATCTTATAAATATTAGGCTCTTCTTTACAACAGATTTCATAATAGGCAGCACCCAGAAGACAATGTTGGTATAAGTTGTTTTGGAACATCAACTTATATGCCATTCTTTCAATGCTGGAACAGCCACTGTTTCTTTTATGTTACCTTAGAAGTTTATTATCTAACCCCCTGCTGCTGCTAAGTCGCGTTAGTCATGTCCGACTCTGTGCAACCCCATAGACAGCAGCCCACCAGGCCCCGCCGTCCCTGGGATTCTCCAGGCAAGAACACTGGAGTGGGTTGCCATTTCTTCCTCCAATGCATGAAAGTGAAAAGTGAAAGTGAAGTCACTCAGTCGCGTCCGACTCTTAGCGACCCCATAGACTACAGCCCACCAGGCTCCTCTGTCCATGGGATTTTCCAGGCAAGAGTACTGGAGTGGGGTGCCATTGCCTTCTCCCACAC
>NW_011492635.1:27163-29654 GCF_000754665.1 Bison bison bison
CATTTATTTTTCAAAATCTGAAATTCAGATTTAACTGTAATGTGTTTTTATTTGATACATCTGGCCACTCTAATGGGGGGATCCTGGCTAGATTTATATTGTGTCTTTGTCCATGTTCCTTGTTACTAAATGAAAGGTCCTAAGAGATTCTTAGAAAAGGGCCTTACGTTGCCAGTGCCTCCTGCAGCTTTCAGGCTGGTCCACATCCAGGCAGCCATCTCCATCTGGTAGATTTTTACCAGATTTCCCCCACACACAGTTTTCACTTAAAAGTTGATCCTTTTCCTGAAAATTAAGGGGACATTTTTTTTAGGTTTCAGATATGTGGTGTAGTGTTTGGTCTTAAACAACATTTGTGCAGTTGTGTTGCAAATAGCCCCAGTTTTTCTAACAGCAATATGTATTTGCTCTCAAGAAGTCCATCAGGGTTAGTCTTTGGGGCAAGTAAGTAGACATAAATCCTTACTGTTGATCTTTATGATTTATTCCCTTTTCAGAGGCCCCAGTGCCTAGGGGCAGTGAATTTATTACCCAGATATCTGCACATATTTCCAAATTATATTGGTGGTCATCATCAGAAGTAGATTACAGGGACAAATGCTTACTGAATACTTGCTACTTTGTGGGCACTGTTTTAGGTGATTTATACAGTATTATTTTGTGTTCACTGTTGAATGCCTTCTTGGGAAATAAACTGAAGGGAAAGAGTATAAAGATTGGTATTATGGAGACATTTACTCGACACAAAGGTAGACAGTTTGGTTGTAAAAATAATTTTTGCTAGAATCCAGAAGAGCAAGGGAAGAATGTAATTGATGAAATTTGTCTAACTGGAGCACCGCATATGTAGAAATAGGGGTGGTGATTGCCAGCAGGAACAAATAGCTGTTACGTCCATTATCTGGTTTGGTCAAAATAACCAGCACTGTGAGATAGATGTTACCCCCATCTTACTAGTGAGGAAACTAAGAGGTTAGGTGACATTTTAGTAAGTGTTTTGAATCCTAAAGTCTAAAATCAAGGTGAGTTCGATTACTCACAATGAGCATGAGCTTTAGAGTTCAACAGACCTGAGTTCTACTCCATGCTTCATCACATTTGTGTGACCTTGGATGTGCATCAGTTTTCTTATTCAGAAGATAGTTGTGAGTATTAAATGAGATAATATAGTCTTAGCACAGTGCCTGACATTCAGTGATCAGTAAATATCTGGTATTAACATCTTAACTACCACATTGCACTTTCTAAAATAAAAAATAACTTCCATTGAAGTAATTCTAAATAGTTTAAAACATCCCTATGATCAAAGAAATAATTTCTACTAAGAAATTGTAAAATGGCCTTTTTGAATGGAGTGGTGAGGTGTGGTTAGGATGTAAATATAGAATTTTTAATATTTCAGTTTTGAGTGGATCTCTGTAAGGATTTCTATTAACATATAACAGTGTGGGTTCCTGAATGGGATGCAAGGTATTGAGGCTGGGGCCACTGACTCTTAAAGGCTGGAGATTAAAAAAAGAGAAAGACTCTGGATTCTAGCCAGAGGTAAGAAGAAATAGTTGGAGAAATGGCTGTGAAAATAATTCAAGTTTCTGCTATAGGCTTTTGGGATCAGGGGAACAGGGATGTTTAATATGTAGGACTCATAGGGGAAAACATCTGATGCTAATGCCCACCTTACCTATCCCCAGCTCTATTTTTATGTTTTAATTTCTTGTATCTTATTTTTAAAAACATTTTCTTTTTTTTTAAGGTGTCAAATTTGCTCTGAAACTGCTGCACTTATTCACAGTATTTAAAGTTGTTAAACTATAAGCTATGTGGCAAGAGTCACAAAGGTGTTTAATAAGAATTTATCCTACGGAAATACTTATTGCAACATTATAATAGGAAAAAGCTGAAAACAGCCTAAATGTCTCATAGGGAGTAGTTTAGTAAATTAGTGTACATCCAATTGGACTTTATGTAACCATTAACAATTATAATTAAGTTGACAGGAGGAATGAGAAAAGGGTGAATATAAAATAGTGCATTTATAGTTGCAGTTTTGGAATGACAGTGTATCTTTTTAAAGGTTAAGAAGCAAAAATGGAAATTGTGGGAGGAATATCTGTTCATGGAGGTGCCCTAAGACTTAGCTGAGCGCATTGGTGTATAATAGTGACAAATTATAAATAACCTAAGTGTCTCAGGACTATAAGGGCTTGGTTGACAGCAAAATACAGAGTCCATTAACAATAAATGTAGAAGATTTAGGGACATGGAGTATACCATTTAGAGTACATACAAATATGTAAATAAGTGACTGAAATGGTATATCAAAATGTCAACAGTGACTTTCAGTGGTCAGTTTTTGGGTTTTTGTTTTATTGTTTCCTATGTTAAAGATGTAGTTTGTACTTTATTAATGAAGAACAAAAGACTGATGAAATGATATAAATGAGAATTCAAGTTTTGGCTTAAATGTCAGATTTCTAGTGAGGCTAAACTC
>NW_011492635.1:29754-32435 GCF_000754665.1 Bison bison bison
CTGCAGATGGTGACTGCAACCATGAAATTAAAAGACGCTTGCTCCTTGGAAGAAAAGCTATGACAAACCAAGACAACATATGAAAAAGCAGAGACATTACTTTGCCAACAAAGGTCCATTAGTCAAAGCTATGGTTTTTCCAGTAGTCGTGTAAGGATGTGATATTTGGACCATAAAGAAGGCTGAACTTGTAAGACTTGGTGCTTTTGAACTGTGGTGTTGGAGAAGACTCTTGAGAGTCCCTTGGACTGCAAGGAGATCAAACTAGTCAAACCTAAAGTAAATCAACCCTAAATACTCAATGGAAGGACTGATGCTGAAGTTGAAGCTCCAATACTTTGGCCACCTGATGTGAAGAACCAACTCATTGGAAAAGACCCTGATGCTAGGAAAGATTGAAGGCAGGAGGAGAAGGGTACAACAGAGGACAAGATGGTTGTATGGTATCAATGACTCACTGGACATGAGTTTGTATAAGCTCCAGGAGATGGTGATAGACAGGGAAGCCTGGTGTGCTGCAGTCCTTGGGGTTGTAAAGAGTCAGACACGACTGAACGACTGAACAACAACAAAGATCAAATCAAGACATGGCACTACTGTTGACAACATTTATTAGTTATTCTTTTCTTTCTTCTGAGAAATAGAATTTTTCTATTGTGTTTGAGAATGAGGCAACACTGGTATGGGTTTGGAGAGTCACTTATGGCAGGACTGTAAATCCTTGAAATTGAAGACTTTCCAGGTTAACTTGATTCTTTAAGACTTCTTAAATTTGAAGTTCAGGCTGATAAGTTAACAACAATTTGAATTCAACTCTGCATGACTACACTTGTGATCTAACCAAAAATGAAACAGGGGGAACATGTGTACACCTGTGGCGGATTCATGTTGATATACGGCAAAACCAATACAATATTGTAAAGTAATTAGCCTCCAGTTAAAATAAATAAATTTAAATTAAAAAAAATGAAACAGGGATTGGTTATTGAAGGCGAGAAAATGATCTTTTAAAAATATTAGGCCCTGTGCTCCCAGAAAGATAAGCTTAGTTTAAGAGAACATTGACTATTAATGTGGACATGTAAATTTGTAATCTCCAAGCTTCTGAAACAGTGATCCTTGTACTATACATGTGTGAAAAGGCCTTTATCCTCTCAGACTTTGCAGTTACTAATTAGGGCCTGGGAAGGACAGAGTCACTGTAGTCAGTGTCTTCTTAGACTTGTACATTTCCACCTTATGTTGGCATTGGTGGAAACCACTAAAATGAAGACATTTGGTAATGTTTGTTAATTCTCCCCCACTGCTACCCCACTGATGGTTTCTCCTGGTTTTTAGGTGTTGATTTATCTTCCAAGCAGGACCTTCTTGATGTTCTTTGCAATTTGTTGTATAATAGAAAAGTCCTGGAAGCTTGAGGCAGATCTGTTGCTGTGGTAAACATGCTTAGTGCTACAGATTTCTACTTATGCAAGTCCTGGAGAAGCTGAGGCCCGCCATGTCAGTGTTGCTAGAAGCCAGGACACTCACACAGGATCAGAAGGCTTCACCTAAAGTTCGTGTTAAGTCTAGGTTTATTTGGGCTTCCCAGGTGGTGCTAGTGGTAAAAACTTGCCTGCCAATGCAAGATATGTAAGATGTGGGTTCAGTCCCTGGATTGGGAAGATCCCTTGCAGGAGGGCCTGGCAACCCAGGAGGGCATGGTAACCCACTCCAATGTTCTTACCTGTTGAATCCCATGGACAGAGGAGCGAGGAGCCTGGTGGGCTACCATCTGTAGGGTTGCAAAGACTCAGAAATGACTGAAGTGACTTAGCAGGCACACACTAGCTTTATTTATCTATGTATTTTTATTAAAAGTTCACTCTATGCAAATAAGAAAAAAAAGTTTATCATAAGATTTTCTTCTCCCGTGAAAGCAAATATAAGGTTCCTGATAAATTAGTCTGATTAAAAAAATAATATAAAGGCCTAACTTAATGGAATCTATTCTTGAGAAAAAGGCATCAAGTGCTCTAAGTCTAAAGGAACTTTGAGGAGCAGAAAACAGTCGGTGGAGGGGTACAAAGATGCAGAGCAATAAAACTTTTAACTTGGAGAAACAAAACCACACTCCAAGGAAGCATCATCAACATCACCATCAGCAGCACCACCAGCAGCAACAGCAGCAGCCACCACCTCCACCAATGCCTGCAAATGGGCAGCAAGTCAGCAGCCAGAATGAAGGCTTGACTATTGACCTGAAGAATTTTAGGAAGCCAGGAGAGAAGACCTTCACCCAGCGTAGCCGGCTCTTTGTGGGCAATCTTCCTCCTGACATCACTGAGGAGGAAATGAGGAAACTGAGAAATATGGGAAGGCAGGCGAAGTCTTCATTCATAAGGACAAGGACTTTGGCTTTATCCGCTTGGAAACACGAACCCTAGCGGAGATTGCCAAAGTAGAACTGGACAACATGCCACTCCGTGGAAAGCAGCTGCGTGTGCGCTTTGCCTGCCATAGTGCATCCCTTACAGTCCGAAACCTTCCTCAGTATGTGTCCAATGAACTGCTGGAGGAGGCCTTTTCTGTGTTCGGCCAGGTGGAGAGGGCTGTAGTCATTGTGGATGATCGAGGCAGGCCCTCAGGAAAAGGCATTGTTGAATTCTCAGGGAAGCCAGCTGCTCGGAAAGCTCTGGACA
>NW_011492635.1:32535-34809 GCF_000754665.1 Bison bison bison
GTGACCTTTACCTTTAGCATGATACTATTATTTCATTTGCCTACAGTATTGTTTACATTAACATTGCTTATGTTGTGATTGCCTTAAGATACACAAAAGTACAAGTTTTCTTTTGTTATTTTATTTGGTTTTCCAATGGTGTAAACAGCTATGGTAATTAAAAAGTTCGTTGAAATGTTATTGAATCCATAGCTTTTTTGTAACTTTGTTTTTCACTCAACATATACTAAAAACAATCATGCCAGAGTCTGTAAGATATTTGATGTTAAAAGTCCTTATAGATCTTTATGCATTTATATGGAAAGATAGCTAAAGTATTTTTAAAATGAGAAAGCCATGGCCCAGAAAAATATATGTAGCTTAATCCTTCATGTATAAAAAGGTAGAAACTTTTCTCTTTGACCAGGACAGTATAAATATAGAAAATAGAAATGCAAGAATGCAGTCATAATTGTAACCACTGGGATGAACAGGAGAGACTTTTCTCTTTTTACTCCTGGGTATTTGTTTTTGTTTTCTGTAAGCAGGAAAAATGTCTTTTTCAGGGTAGAGGTATTAATTCATTTTTCATTATACAGGTGTTGCCTGCGTGCCAAGTTCCTTTAGTCATGTCCCACGTTTTTCGACCCTATGGACCATAGCCCACCAGGCTCTTCTGTCCATGGGATTCTCTAGGCAAGAATTCTGGAGTGGGTTTGCCATGCCTTCCTCCAGGGGCTCTTCCCAACCCAAGGATTGAAGCCCAGTCTCTTGTGTCTCCTGCATTGGCAGGCGGGTTCTTTACCACTAGTGCCACCCGGGAAGCCCAATAGAGGCATTATTTATTCTCAAAAAGTTTGGTAATCATTGGTATTGATATGTCCAATATGGTAGCCACTAGCCTTGTGTGACTGCTTGAATTTTAGCTAATTAAAATGAAGTTGAATTAATAATTCAGTTCCTCACGAGCACTCCTCCAAGTTCTCAATGGTCACATATGGCCAGTAGGTACAGCCATATTGAACAGAGCAGAAATAGAACATTTCTGTCATTGCAGAAGGTTCTAGACAATGCAGATTTAGATCACTGTGTCCCCACATAAGGTGGCGCCAGTGGGAAGACCCTGAAACCCTGAGTGTGAGTTAGTGGGAATTAACTACAAAGACCTATCAGGTGAGCAGTTGTAGTCCTCGATTAGCCACAGGGCTAGCTAGGCATTATTGAAAAATTGGCATCCTTTGGAATACAGAAATCAGTCTGGATCTGGAGGCCTAAAATGTATCCATGGCAATGATGACACCTGTTGATTCTCTCTGTAAAGCACGGGAACAATAATGATCTTTGGACTGCTGGGTTCCCTGGTTACCATGGAAATAAGAGTGCTGGTTACAATTCTGTGTAATTACGCAGAGACTGAAGTATCGATCTCCCCTCCTCTCCTCCATCCCTTTCTTTAACCATAACCATTGTGATGACTGTTTCAGCTGGGCTTCATGAGTCCACCTGGCAGCAGGAGACGCAACTAGAAAATCTGATTAAGTAAGAAGTGTCAGAGTGTAAGTCTTAATGAGGAAATGTGAAAAAAGAAACATGGCGGGGCATTTTTTCAGTAGAAAAAAGCGAGATCTACTACACTGAATACAATGACATTGTTACTCTAGCTGTTTGCACAGGCGCAGTGCAGGAATTCTCAGAGCACGCCTACGCGCACATTATCTCCCCTTCTCTTTCCCTCTCTTTTCACTTTCCTCTCTCTCTCCCTTTTTCCCCCTCTCCTCTGCCCCTCCCATCACTTGGTCTTTCGGTCTTTCCATTACTTAGTTGACGTCTCTCCTTCCGACCCTCCACTCCCTACCCGTTTATCCCCCTCCCCCCTTCCTTTTCCGCCTCTAGCGGACGCAACTTGCGCAAGCGCACTCGCTACAAAGCCTCGCTCTTTGTCCCCATCTGTCGTTCACACGAACTCCAGTCTTTCACATTTAGTAGCCAATAAGATCGAAGAAATGGTGGAAAACCGATTCCACCTCTGGAGATAAATGTTGATTGGCATATCAGATAACCAATAGGGAACGCTACTTTGTACCCCTTGGGAGGCACCGATCTCCGCCGTCTCGTTTCCGGCGGTCGCGCGCTCTTTTCTCGGGACGGTAAAGGCCGTGTAGCGTCGCCGTTACTCTGAGCAGAAAACAGTCGGTGGAGGGTGAGTATGGGGTCGACTTAGTTCTTGTTGGAGAGAAGAGTAGGATTTCTAGCGACAATCGGTGAAGGAAGAGATGAGGGCGAGGCTGGGTTTGA
>NW_011492635.1:34909-36366 GCF_000754665.1 Bison bison bison
TTACTGTCCTCTACAAATACTTTTAGTAAGTTAAGAGTTTTTCCTGAAAAAATGGGAAAAGACTTTTAGTAATGATCAAGATTTATATAATTTATTTCCAAAGCCCTTATGCATGTATTATCTCACTTAAGAGTCTTCAAAACTTTGAGGGGACAGTTTTTTATCTATTTTTTTTTTTGGTATCTACTTTGAAAGAAAAATTTTAATTGCTAAAATCCACATAATATAACATTTATCATAATCATTTTTAAGTGTAGATGTCTGATTTGATTTAGGAAATGTGTTTAAGTATGTGGGGGAAACCTTTTTGGGTGTTATCTATCTCCATAAATGAGGAACATAATGTGCTAGTAAGATCACTGGATGTTACGGTTAGAACCAGTCTTCATTCCAGATCTACCACTAACTCAAAACTATATGGGCAGGTCATTTTTTCTGGGGCTCAGATTCCTCTTTAAGAATGTGGAGGGGAGGGTCCCATCAAGGTCTGTGGTTCTAAAGAGGCCTCTTGGAGGGTATAATGATTCTGATTACTCTGGTACATAGCTAGCTGAAACTAAAATAATTCTGACTTCTGTATTGTAAGGGTAGGTTTTATGCTGGTCATTGTTGTCCAGATTTAACACTTAAGAGAATAGCTTGTGATACTGATGACCATGTAAGTCATGTTAACTCTAGAATTTCCAATTGATTTATTACAAGGCCATCAGAGCAATTAGGTTAACCAAAGAATTATCTGAAACACATGAATCCGTTCTTCCAGTTCCATCCTTTTTTTTTTGTATGCTTGTTGCCAAGGGTTTTGGGTTTTGGTTTTTTTTTTTTTGAGACATTGAGGTATTGAGCTATGGTACTTTAGACTCTTGATGGCTGTGTAGGTGGTCATTGTTCAGCTATTGAGTTATTCTGACTTTGCTCTGCTTCCTAGGAAACACGAACCCTAGCGGAGATTGCCAAAGTAGAACTGGACAACATGCCACTCCGTGGAAAGCAGCTGCGTGTGCGCTTTGCCTGCCATAGTGCATCCCTTACAGTCCGAAACCTTCCTCAGTATGTGTCCAATGAACTGCTGGAGGAGGCCTTTTCTGTGTTCGGCCAGGTGGAGAGGGCTGTAGTCATTGTGGATGATCGAGGCAGGCCCTCAGGAAAAGGCATTGTTGAATTCTCAGGGAAGCCAGCTGCTCGGAAAGCTCTGGACAGATGCAGTGAAGGCTCCTTCCTGCTAACCACGTGAGTGAGGGGTCATTTTCAGAAACATACCTTAAATGCTACTTCCTTCTGTGGTCTCGGGAGTTAGCCTCTAAGAAGCATGTTCTTGTGTTCATTTAGAAGACTAGATACAATCCAGCTCTCTGGTAGGGTTTTCAGTATAATCTTAAATTAATGGAAATGGTATGAGGATTAAAAGATAGACATTTTCAGTAAGTTGTCATTTAGTCAGTGTTAAATCTCCCCTT
>NW_011492635.1:36466-38605 GCF_000754665.1 Bison bison bison
TGATTTTAAATGACAAAATTTAATATTTTATGATTGTATATGTTTGTATTTGATGCTTCTATTACTTTGATAGTCATTTATCTTTCTATTGTGATTAATAATGATATTTAATAATAACAATATATGCTAGTACAGAACTAGTATTTTCACATATTTATTCATCTTCATAGTTACCTTGAGAGGTAGGTGTTTTTATTATCCCTTTTATAACAACTTAAGGAACTTGTTCAAAAGTAATTTACTAGTAAGTGTTAGGACCATGTTTCAAATATAAGTATGTCTAAGTCTATACAGCCCATACTTTTCCACAGTATCAACTGTAGGCTAGGGCTGCAAGGTGCCAGAGAAAAACAAAGACTTACTAGTCCTGGAGATAACAAGAATCTATTTCAATAATTGTATTTTTAAAGTGATTTAATATTATGATAGGGCCATTTTTTAGGGAGTAGATTATTTTGGGAAAGTCACTTCAATGCATGTAGTTATTGAACTGGAAGGTTCCTCAAGTCATTCTATTGCAAGCTGTTCTTATTTAGTACTTGTCTAGTTTCTGTGTGCAATATAACTGCTAGTGCTGGTAGTTTTAGATGCTTGAATTGTACTCCTTCACCATACCTGTTTGAAATAGTACCATAGGTGATTAATTGACATGTAAGTCACTAGGAAATTAGTGACTGAATATGTTCTAAGCACTGAATATGTCTGACATTCCAGTTTATTTTTAGGGTACAAAGATGCAGAGCAATAAAACTTTTAACTTGGAGAAACAAAACCACACTCCAAGGAAGCATCATCAACATCACCATCAGCAGCACCACCAGCAGCAACAGCAGCAGCCACCACCTCCACCAATGCCTGCAAATGGGCAGCAAGCCAGCAGCCAGAGTAAGTACATGCTAGGTAATGAAGTAGAAACCATTCCCAAGTCGGTTCTCTCTTGGGAATAGTTTCTTGATTTTTAGATTCGACTCTTGGGATTATAAAGGAATGGGCTTTTGTGGCACACCTTTGTTGTTCTTTTCCCTATTTATCTCAATATTTAGGATAGAAAAAGGCTGATTCTCTGAAATAAGGAGCAGATCTGTAGGATAGCAGTTGAATACAGGTTGCTTTGCTGCATTGGCACATCCTTTTGCTAAACAGATGGCTGCATGTTTTACCTGAGAGCTTGGTTCTTACTGTGGTAATCATCATATGACTAGTAGGTAGAGAAAATATAAAGAAGGTTTTTAAGACTTAATGGAGAAGAAATCTGATACTGAGTATTATACTTTTAGCCTGGGGCCTCTGCCTCCCTAGTTTTAATCAGAGTAAAAGATCTTTAAAGATACATTCCCATCCATTCAGCTAACTTTGAGCACCTCTTGTATGTGTCTAAAACTACAAACAACCGCATCTTCCTTATTTCCAAAAATTCCTACAAAGAATACTCTTTCCTAACTCATTTCTTTTCATTATATTACCCCAAGCCTGAAAGAATGGGAACTGTTAAGGTTATGAAGATTGATTTGGGATTGGGAAATGGGACAGTTTTGTTTTTGTTTTTTGGTTTTTTTCTTTGTAATTATGTTTTAAATGTAAAAATCCAGTCACTTCTGACATAGAGCTCCTTGACTTGCTTGGTTTTCTCTTTGACAGTAACTCTTGTATTGTCTTTCTGTCTCTGAGTTAGTCTAGGTTGGCTCCTGGACCACAGTAGAGTTGTTGAGAAGTCTGTCCTCCCTCCCTCCACCCCCCAGATCTTTGCATACTGCTTTCACATTCTAAGTGCAATTTACTGATAAGTGGTTAGTGGATAGATTCCATTGGGAAATGGTGTTGACTTCTCTACAGCAATTACATTTCTTATCTAGCAGCAGTTGTTGTAAATCTCTCCCCAATCTTTTAAGTGACTATGTTTCTTCTCTCAGATGAAGGCTTGACTATTGACCTGAAGAATTTTAGGAAACCAGGAGAGAAGACCTTCACCCAGCGTAGCCGGCTCTTTGTGGGCAATCTTCCTCCTGACATCACTGAGGAGGAAATGAGGAAACTGTTTGAGAAATATGGGAAGGCAGGCGAAGTCTTCATTCATAAGGACAAGGGCTTTGGCTTTATCCGCTTGGTAAGCAGCTGTAGGCTTTTGGAGCATGTGCTCTA
>NW_011492635.1:39876-40854 GCF_000754665.1 Bison bison bison
TGATGCCAGATGGAACCTTGGGATTGGTAAACTGCAGAGCTTTATAGTAGCTAAATGGTGATAGGAGGAAGGACTTTTGCCTTCATGGTCCTTGGGCCTGCTGCAATTTTGCTACAGATTAAATAGTTTTTAGGATCACTGTTATCTATAAAATGTTAACCTCAAGCTCTTTGAGTCTTGTGCAAACCCAATCTTAAATTATATTTTATCCTCTGACTGGCTAGTCTTGATTGACATTTTTTTGCTACCCTGGGTAAATAGGTTCCTTTTTGGAGGGAAGGCAACAAAGGTTAGGCATTATCATATGAAATACATGTGAGTCCAAAAGATTTATGGCTCATGCAATCCTGAGGTGGTTTAGTTGTAGTGTCAAAATGTTTACTTTGAATAGGGTTAAATTTGCTGAAGAGTGATGGCCTGCCCTTGTCCATATACCTAGTTCAGGAAAAAGGACTTGGCTAACATTTATCTAGCCCAGGAATTTAGTATATAATGTTACTTAGCCTGTAGGAATCAGGATAAAAAGTTAAAGATGGTTGGGTGGAACTGTCAGCAACTTCCTTTTTAGGGTTATCCACTATAGTTCTAAACAGGCTTAGTCTCCCCTACCATCAGGAACCTTGAATGTGGTGTGGAAATGGCCTCCAGGGGAGGGACTATGGATGGGTGGGAAGCTAGGGCACAGGTTCTATTATAACGTCATTCTCTTTTCTCTTTAAGACCCCACCAACAACTGAACGCTTTGGCCAAGCTGCTACAATGGAAGGAATTGGGGCAATTGGTGGAACCCCTCCTGCATTCACCGTGCAGCTCCTGGAGCTGAATTTGCTCCAAACAAACGTCGCCGATACTAATAAAATTGCAGTGTCTAGTTTCCCAAAACCCTTAAAAGAAGGACCCTTTTTGGACTTAGCCGAATTCTACTCTGGAAAAGTGTTAGGGATTCCTCCCAATAGTTTAGGTCTTCCCTGCCTGTAG
>NW_011492636.1:0-904 GCF_000754665.1 Bison bison bison
ATGAAATGTGCTAGAGGCTGCAAAAAATGTATTTGTAATTGGGTAGCTTAGTAAGTTGGAAATCACAGCACACCATCCCATGGGAAGAAATGGTAAGTGTCCAAGCTAGTCCATTATAAATCCTATTCAGCTCACCCTTATCATCACAAAAATGTGCCCAACTCCTTGACTTTTGATCCAAATGGTCATTCTGGAAGTTAAGCAAAACAGATGTTGCTATCCACGTGTCCCAGATGAGGAAAGAATCAAAGAAGGTTAAATGCCTTGCCAAAAGCCCAGCAGTAAGTAAGAAGAGGAATTTTGGGGGAAAAAAATACTATGCCTTTTACTGAAGCTAGTCCAGTTACAGTGTAAGTGGTGACAAATCATTCCTTCTCTTTTCCTCTTGTCCTGGACTAGAACATACCCAAGACTTCAGGACGAGATACAAGAGAGGGAGAGGGGAAAAGGGCAGCTCCCCAGTCTGGCAGAAATGAGTGGTCCTTCTGCCCTACAGCACCTGAACTGAAGGTTCCAGAGTCATTACTCTGTCCTGGAAGCTTGGGGGGTGACCCCACACACACCACCACCATCAACGGCTTGGAGTCTACAGAAGTCTCGGTCTGCCTGCTCTGGGCTACAAGTACAAACAGGAACTGAAGTCACATCAAACACTCACAGAAAGCTGCAAAGTAGACCGTTTGAGGATTTCGGGCTGTAACTTGGGCAAAAATTCTCTTTCACCCAGCTTCCCACTACTTCATGGGAGCATGCCCTAGCACCCTGCGTTATCCCTCATTGCCCATGTGGCACTTTTCAACAGAGATGGTACATGGGAGGATAAATTAGCTTCTCATGACTTGAAAAGAATCATGGGCCAAGTTCAAACTATGTTTCTCTTACTAGCTTTCTTCCAAACCTGCCA
>NW_011492636.1:3997-4315 GCF_000754665.1 Bison bison bison
GGGCCTGGCCAGCTCTTTTTGTGTATGCTGTGCATAGCTCATTCTGGTCAACGTGACTGTCTCCTTACATGTGGGAACATAAGCCCTACCATTAAGGCTTTGTCTCAACATTTCACTAAACTAAGAGAGTATGAACTTACCAAATATAGCTTCTAATGAAAATCACATAAAGTACATACTGCTGAAGCTTTATTATCTGACCTACTGGGCAGTAGGTATATGTCCAAAACAGCCTGGTTAACTACAAGGTATATGAACAGTCACAGAGCCATCGGAGTAAAAGAAAGAAAAAGTCAGACGCCTAAGTGGATCTTCATT
>NW_011492636.1:4415-6121 GCF_000754665.1 Bison bison bison
AAAATACTGGAGTGGGTAGCCTTTCCCTTCTCCAGGGGATCTTCCTAAACCAGAGATCAAACCCAGGTCTCCCATATTGTGGATTCTTTACCAGCTGAGCCACAAGGGAAGACCAATTTAGAGTATTTCCTAAAACAAAACCCAAAAGTCTGATGAAGATTTGCATGCTTGGTTGAGAGAGTGCCAGGAAATAATGAATCTGGACCTAGCTTGGCCTCCTGTTGAGATTGCCAAAGCTGGTAGGGATCGAACCCACACGCCCTGCATTGAAAGGTGAAGTCTCAGCCACTGGACACCCAGGGAAGTCCCTCAGGTCTTTAACCACCTGTCCCTTAATACCAATGCCTGAAACTAAGGAGCACTAGACTGAGCTCCAACCTGCATCCTGTAGCCATCTGTCAGGACTCTTCTCTGAGTAACTCACTGGCCCAAAGAATGAAGTATCCTCACCAATGGCACATCCAAAACAATAGTCTCCAAGCCCAGTCAGTCTTTTCCCTGCCAAACCTTGTGATTCTCATCTAGCTTTCATTGACCAGCTGCTTCCTTATGTGCCTGGCATGGGGAGAAAGGGCTTTACAAATAATATCTCATTTCACCCATGAGACAACCCTTAGAAGTTGGTATTATTATTCTCTGCATTTCTTAGATGAGCCAATTGAGGCTGTGAAGATAAGCCATCTGCCCCAGGCTATATATGTAGTAAATATTCAAGCTAAGACCCCAGCACACCCCACACCTGCACCCGCTCCTCAGGAGCAAAATGCCTGCCAGAGTCAATAAGTAGTTTCAGACTCAATAGTCAATAAGCCAGAGTCAATAAGTAGTCAATAAGCCAGAGTCAACAAGTAGTCAATAAGGAGGTAAATAAGTTTCTACTTCCACTGAGAAACGTGCCCCAAAAAGGACACACACACACCTCCACATACCACTTGGGCAAAGAAAGGGACATTTTGGAGGCAACCTAGGAGCCTTGACCTCGGGTCAGCTGTGAATCAGCCACAGCTCTGGGTCCAAAACACCTAGTCATTTGAGCAATGAAATAATGTCCTCTTTGGTCTTTACCCCTGGCTTCCTCAGAAAAGCCAGTATGAAGAAATAGTCCCTTTCATTTGCCTGTTTCAGAGCTAATTCTTCCAATCCATAGAAAGAACTGTCTCAGCATTGTACCTCACAAGACAAATGTCTGGACAGTTAATTATCAATCCACTCTTAACTGGTCTCAATGGTATTTTCCATCTCCTTAGTTCACAATGGGGGATAAAGAAAACACACACACACACACACACTACTGCAAGAAAAACAAAACCGCGTCAAATTTCTCATTATACGGCTTCACTGTACATGGTGCTCTTCAAGTATTTTGTTTGCTTGTTCTGCCTTTCAAACATACAACTTTTCATCTTCAAAACTGCTCCAGGTCATTTACAAGAGGAAAAATTTTTATTTGAGTCTGACAGTTTCTGCAAACATGAGACCAGCCAAGATTCTACATAGCTCATGAAATTTATATCAACTTGACATAAAAGTCCAGTGTGGGGGAGGTAAATCTCACCTATTCTCTCACATTGACTCTAAACCCTTTGTAATAATTACACTATGGGATTTTGTGGGTTTGGGTGGGTTTGTTTTTTTTTTTTTGTCATCCCTGCAGTCATGAGAGGGGACAGTTGATCAAACGCTAGGCCACCTGGTCCTCTCTGGGG
>NW_011492636.1:6223-6517 GCF_000754665.1 Bison bison bison
TCTCCAGGCAAGAATACTGGAGTGGGTAGCCTTCCCTTCTTCAGGGGATCTTTCTGACCCAAGATCGAACCCACTTCTCTTATGTGTCCTGCATTGGCAGATGGGTTCTTTACCACTAGTGAGACCTTGGAAGCCCCATCATGGGGTATTCGTATTCAAATTCTAATCGTTTTAGCAAAGACTATCACTGAAAAGGGGAGGAAGACAGGAGAGAGAACTTCACTACTGAGAATAACTCAGATCCTTCTAAGCCCTCTGGGACAGTGTCCAAAGGATTGACATATACTGACTGCC
>NW_011492636.1:8880-11547 GCF_000754665.1 Bison bison bison
GCAGGCTAATTTCAGGATGAAAGATTAAAAAGCAGCTTCTGTGTTGCTTTTTCTCAAATATGCTTAGATATTAAATTTTTTAGTGACTGAAAATCAGTGGCAATTTTCTCACTGGTATTATTCTATTTGGGAAAGGGGTAATCTAAAATTTGAAGAATAAACATTTCCCACCATCCCACTGCCACCATGGGATTAATAAAGCCATTTTAATTTTGAAAACCATCTGTCCCTTCTTTCCTTCCTTCTGGTCCTATGTACTGAATGTGTCTACTATTTATGCCATACAGTCTTCCTTTTCCCGGTTTGGCCTCCGATGGAAGGTATTCATCACTGACTCTCTAAGGATGCTGCTCGTGTTAGTGGCTGGAGGGCTGAGATGAGGTAATAAGTGTACAAAGGCCACCCATTCTGAGAAGTCAAGATTGCACCTGCAAGGAACAGCCCAGGAAAAGGTAGCTACCATGTTCAGAAATGCAGACACTGAGGATGGACGGGGAGCATCAGGGAAGGCTTGGACTTTCAGTCTTTACATCTTTACATCCATTCTTCACTACTGCAAGAGGAGACATCTCTGGGACATGCACTGAGCCATCTGAATCAAAGTCCTGTTAAGTCATGAAGATGATTTGTGTAAGGACCAATCCTCTGCTCCCCCAGCAACTCATGTGATGAGTAGCTCTCCCCTAGCCTCTGCCAGCTCGTGTGATGAGGACAAATCACAGGTCATGACAAAAGAGATACATGGCTACAGATCATTCAAACAGTGGAGTCCCAAAGAAGCCAGTTCAGTTCAGGGTTCTTGCCAGCTCTATGCACAGCTGGGATTGTTCCTAGTAGAAAGGATCTGCCTTCCCAGGGCTCTTCATTAGGATGCTTCTTGACACCACTTGCCAATAGAAGTGATTAACCCTTTATCCAGAAAGGATCTAGGAACTGAGACGTCTGTTGGTGAGTATGTTTTCAATTAAGTGATTACATAGGAACCAAACTAATATGTGGAATGCATTGAACAGATCTGGTGGAGTAGAGAGAGATGAGGTCAGAAATTATTTTATATCAAGAATAAGCAAAGACAGTATCCTCTATGTGGGCAGAGTGAGTGCGGGTTACACCCAGAGAATCTTGGTTGACATCATGAGATTCCTAGGCAACAATAGAAGACTATTACCTAACTGGATGATGCAGTAAGATGACAATTCCACCTTCCAGGTGCATATTCCATTGCATTTATCTAAGATTACTATTTATTTTTTTCAATCAATTTACTGAGGAATGGACTTTCCCCCAGGTAAAGAGGTAGAGTCTTTAAAAGCAATGGTCAGCCACCAGATTCAATGACTTCAAATTCCGGCTCTGCCACTTACTCTCTGTGTAACCTTGGGAAAGTTACTTAAGAGTGCCAAGCCTTGGTTTCCCCATCTGTCAGGTGGGTATAATACCTCTCTTGCAGAGTTCTGGTGAAGATCAGATCCCAGTGCAAAGGCAGCACCTGACGAATGGCTAATATTCCATACATGGTGACTATTTGTTATGAATTATTAGCAGCCAGAGCAATGGAAGGAAGACTGAAATATGGCCTGAATTTAGTAAATGTTTGGCTTCATAGAGCCTGGAGAGAAAAGAACCCCTGCATCTTTATTGGCATCCACGGGGCAATTGAAACTAATAAGCAATTATTTATGGTCCCAATTCTACTTACAAATTGTTCCAGGAGGATAAAACATTCAACAGTTGGAAGTGAATGAACTCAGTGAGTTGGACTTCTAAAGAGTAATTTAGCGAGAAAGTCAGGGGTGATCAAAAGACCTGGGATTCTGTTCTGCTTCCATTTAACCTATTAACCTTCTGGAAAGAAGATATAACAGTGTCTGCCTGATTACTTCAATGTATTTTTGTGAAAATCAAATAAGATATAGAAGATCCATATACACCATAAAGAATTTCACAGTGGAAAGCATGGCTGCTATCACAGACATCATCATTTTTAACTGGTCCTCCAATCCTCTCAAATGTTTTTTACCTGTCACTTGAACTGCCAACACCCTCTTTCTCTGCAAAGAATTCATACTTAAGAGCTGAACCATTTTCTGGGTAGAAACAGTATCACAAAATATGTCATGATCACAGAAAATGTCTGGAGAACTGGGATGCTCCTGACTTTCCCATGTGATCTCTGACCACTTTCAGAGTGTGGGAAGAAAACTGCATAGGGGACAATGCACACCAACAGACCACTTTTTGGTAGTGCAAGCCCATGTGCTGTGAAGTGGAGCTTGATTGCAGAGGCCATAGGACAAATCTGAATCCCTTTATTATACCAGCATGTCTGAAAGAGCTCCCTGCAACATCACCTCTCCTCAGTTCTTTTTTCCAACTTATTTTTTAAATTGTATTTGCTTAGTTAGTTTTATTTTTTGGCTGTGTTGGGTCATCCTTGCTACGTATATGGGCTTTCTCTACTTGCTGTGACTGGGGGGCTACTCTTTGCTACAGTGTGAAGGTTTCTCACTGTGGTGGCTTCTCAATTCAGATAATGGGCTCCAGGGCATATGGGCTCAGTAATTGGGACACACGGGCTTAGCTGCCATGCGGCATGTGGAATCTTCCCAGATTAGAGATGGAAGGGTCCTCTGCACCACCAGGGAAGTCCCTCCCCCATCCCACTTT
>NW_011492636.1:12753-15691 GCF_000754665.1 Bison bison bison
AAGGAGAGAGGCCTCATGATGAAATCAACCCTGCTGATGCCTTGATCTTGGGCTTCTAGCCCCCAGAACTGTGAGGGTAAAAAGGTCTGTTGTTCAAACCACTCATGGTCATTTTTTTTTATCAGCCTACCATATTAATACAAGGGCTTACCAGACAGAGAGGGCAGGCATTTGGGTTTATTAACTCTGTCAACGCTAACTGGAGTACCAGTCAATACCCATACACACTTCAGTGCAGTCTTATAGAAAAGCTTTCAAAAAGGGGATTGGGACTAAAAGTAGGGGATGATATTATTCTTGACGTTTTCAAAAAGCTTGGTGAGGGTGGTGACTGAGGGTACAGACAGTCAAAAAGAATTGCAGACAAGGAGCACCATTGAGTGCCCAACTTGGGCGTGGCAGTCAAGACTCCAGGAGTAAAACAACAGAGAAATCCTCCAAGGATGAGGCCTTTGAGAGGATGTCCTGGAGGAAGAGAGACCAGCTTTGCAGGAGCTTGATAAACATTTGGTTTTATCAAGTGTCACGATGTTCCAGTGCCTTCTACAGGAGCTGGACAATCAGTAGAGGGCTCTTACTTGCTCCACATTTAGACACTGAGACAAAATCCACCCTGGATCTTACAACTCTGGTGCATAAGAGTTAAAAGCAGACTTCCCCATTTGTCTTTTTTAAGTCAATCAACAAACTTACAGCAAGAACTTCCACTGTTGAAAACTGGACTCCTAACACAGCTAGGAAAGGGAGACTCCTGGAAAACTGATTGTCTCTACCACTGGAGGGGGCTATATTTTGTCTGGTATGAGATGAAGTTGACTACATGCCTACCTATGCTCCCTCCAGCACTGGAACCAGTAATAAGAGAACTATTGCTCTTACTACAAAATTACTGCAATATGAGGCAGAATGGGTGAACTGATAAACAAAAAAGGGGAAAATCATATTTAAGGACATAATAATCCTATTAGATAGACATTATTAATTCCAGTGGACAGATGACAAAATTTTGTTAGTAGCTGGGCCATAATGAGAGCCAAGATTTTTCTGGCACCAAAGAATGAGATCTTTATACTACAGCCTTGCTACAGAAGTCAAGAGGGGGAAATTACATCTAGTTGAGGAGATCTTGGAAGATGTCACATTTCAGCTTGACCTTGAAAAAGCCTAAGGGCTACCATGGCAAATTACCACAAACTAGGTAGGTTAAAACAACAGAAATGTATTCTTTCACAGTTCTGGAGGGTGAAGCCCAAAATCAAGGTCCATTCTCCTTCTAAAGGCTCTAGGGAGTAATCTTTCCCTGCCTCTTCCTATCCTCTGGTGGTTGCAACAATCCTTGGCTGGCCTTCGCTTTTAGCTCCATCACTTCAACCCCTGCCTTCAACTTCACATGGCTTTGTCCACATAAGTCTGTGACTCTATGTTTTCAACAACTTTTATTATTGATTTATACATTATTTTGCTTTTTTTCCCTTTTATTTACTTTTTTAAGATTTTGATTTTTCAGTGACTTCTTATAGGGACACCAGTCATTGGATTAGGGTCCACCCTATTTCAGTTTGACCTCATCTTCACTAATTGCATCTGCAGAGAACCTATTTTCAAATGAGATCACATTCTGAGGTTCCAGATGGACATGCATTTTAGGGGAACATTACTCAGAACGGATGATACACATTTAGCAGACAGATAGGAGAGGAAAAGCTTCTCAAGTCTGCAGGAAGAAACAGCACACACAAAGGTGCAGAAACAGTAAAACACGGAAGTTGTTTGGAGAATGGTAACTGGTTTGCTTTGGCAAGAAAAGAGGTAGAGCTATAGTGATAGGTTGAGACCAGCACAGACCTAGAGTGAGTCCCGTGGGGAGGACATGAGCAGATGTCACTTCAAGGCGTGATTAAAGTCTTTGTTGCCTTCAAAACACAGAAAGAATGCTCAGCCAATAGCCTTCTGTGTTTGGTGGGTGTGTGTTTTCATTCTGAAAGCAGCAGCAGTAGCAATAGCAATTTATATGTACAATCCTCTCCTCCCTCTCCCCACGACTACAGGAAGATGTTTAAAGTATTAAAGGGGGAAATGTGTGGAGCAAAAGCCACATTCTTCTTCATTACACAAGATCATTGGAACGTGTGTTGCCATCATTTCAACATGACAAATAGCCAGGGATGCTTCACTACGATTCAGGAATGCACTGTATCAGTGAGTGTTCTGCAAATGGCCTCGCATATCAAACAGGTGTATTTTGGGAATATAATTCCAAAACACAGAGGTGAAATTCATTAAAAATATTGCTTTCCTCCTTTAGGATGTAATTCATTTGAGACTCAATAGTTCGCCTTTGTTTGATATTACATATAAAAGTAATAATACAAGTCACAAAAGAATGAGGCTAACCAATAAGTACCATTTTCAAGGGCCTACTATGTGCCATAGTTTGTACTCACATTCTATGTAACACTCACAAAATATTTCTCAGTACTTAAACTCAGTTTTACAGATGATAGAAGTGAGGTTCCTAACAGTTCACAACAGTCAAGCGACAGGGCCAAGAATTCAAGTTCCTTGTTTGTTTCATCTCCCTTCATCTCCCTTCTTTTTTCACTGTACAACAGTAACTTTAAAACCCTCTAAACATCTGCCTTTAACCACATTTAACCAGCACGTTGCATTTCTAGAAAAGCATTGCATCTGCTCTTTCATACAATTTCAGTTTTCAATAAAATTGTCCTCTCTGCCAGGGAGTTGTGTAATCATATCTGTCATATCAGCACTGGGAGATTCTGTTATTCACATTAATCAAAAGTGTAAAAATGATTTTAGACATATATAAATAACTCTGTTCATAGCTGTAGTTGGTTTCTTCTCGATGGGTCATTTCTATGTTCAGTGATTCTGTTTGAAGTCTGGTGAGCGGGTAAAAAAGGCAAGTCTATCTTTA
>NW_011492636.1:17767-19583 GCF_000754665.1 Bison bison bison
TCCCATGGTATGTAAATTTAACCTAAGTTAAAGATGTGTCTGTATAAGAATTACTGAAATACACACTACTATATATAAAAAGAGATAATAAGGAACTACTGTATGGAACAGCAAACTATACTCAATATCTTGTAATCACTTACAATAGAATATGAAATATTACATACATGTGAATCAGTTTGCTGAAACATGGTAAATCAACTATACTTCAGTATAAAATAAATGCTTGTTAACCGAAAAAAAGTATTACTTAAAAGTGAGCACTGAAATCAGATAGTCTTGAGTTGAATCCGGGTCCCATTATCAAACTTATTCCATAAGTTTTTACTTATTGAGTTCCTTTTATACGCCAGGCACTGTTCTCATTATTGGGGATATAGCAGTGATGAAAACTGACAGAAATCACTACCCTCACAAAGTTGTTTTGGAAACTGTGCTAAGGGTAAAGAATAAATCACTGAAGGAATTTAAGAGAGCGAGGAAGGTGATCCAGTTTGCAATTTCAAAAGATTATGCTCATCCCCATTCACTAAATGAAGATCTGTTATTAGCTGTGTGGCTTTAGATAGGGGCTTCCCAGGTGGCGCTAGTGGTAAAGAATTCGCCTGCTAATGCAGGAGACATAAGACATGTAGGTTAGAGCCTTGGGTTGGGAGGACCCCTTAGAGGAGGGCATGGCAACCCACTCCAGTATTCTTGCCTAGAGAATCCCATGGATAGAGGAGCCTGGCAGGCTACAGTCCACGGGGTCGCAAAGAGTCGACATGACTGAAGTGACTCAGCATGCACATATGCAGGTATCCAAACTTTATCTTTGTTTTAAAATTGGGAAAAAGGAACCCACGGCTCAGACCCGTTCCTGGCGTCCCGACCGGTGTGTTGGACCCGAGGCCAGTGCGGCCGCGGCGCAGCTGACGCCAGCCCAGGGCCTGGGACGGACAAGCGTCCCGGGACCCCAGAAAAAATAAATAAATAAATAAATAAAATTGGGAAAAAGATTACTGCCTATATCAAGGATTATCATAAGGATTATGGAAACACAGGTAGCAACTGACATTTAAAAATTATCTAGTAGCTCTTATTATGATGAAACCTGAGATACTTCCACTCCATTACATGAATTGGTAAACTTCATTACTGCAGCTGGAGTCATAAAATAGAAAAATGCATCTTCAAAATGATCTGAGTGATCATTGGGGAAGCCATAAGAAAGATCCCTTGAAGTTCATTGTCTTCTAGTATTCCATCGCCTAGAATCTGATCTCAAGTCATAAAAGCAGGAACAAAAAGAAATCACCATGGGGGAAAAAAAAATCTCATTTTGAGGTCCTCTAGACAAACTGTAAATACTCTTTGATATTCTGTGTGAAAACCACCATGTGTGTGGGCCCGATTAATGAGGAGAGAGTTTTGTGAAGGTAAGAAGTTCTGAGACCAAAGGAAGTTGGGGAAGGGAAATACTGTAGAACTCTCCAGAATCAGGGGTCCCCATGCCTGACGACTCATCAGAATCACTGGGGGGACCTGACGTATCATCTACATTAGTGCAGAGCACACTCTGGATCTCCTCACTCAGACAGCTTGGGAGGGCCACCTGAGCATCTATACTTTAGAAACAAAACAAAAACTCAAGATAATGATGATAGTCACTCCTCACAATTGGGATATAGAGGATTGATGGAGAATGAGACACTCAGAATATGAAGTCTGGGGACTTCCCTGGTGGTCCAGTGGCTGGGACTCTACTCTCCCAATGCAGGGGGCCTGCATTCCATCCTTGGTCAGGGAACCAAATCCCACATACCATTGTGCTCAG
>NW_011492637.1:0-300 GCF_000754665.1 Bison bison bison
CAGGGGAGCCTGGTGGGCTGCCGTCTATGGGGTCGCACAGAGTCAGACAGAACTGAAGCAACTTAGCAGTAGCAGCAAATAACAGGGAGGAAACATGCCCCGCCCTTGAACAGAAAATTGGATTAAAGATTTACTGAGCATGGCCCCCACCCATCAGAACAAGACCCAGATTCCCCCTCAGTCAGTCTCTTTCATGAGGCAGCTTCCATAAGCCTCTTGTCCTCCATCAGAGGGCAGACAGACTGAAAACTTCCAACACCAGTCACATCCACAACTGGGTGTTGTTTTTGCATTGGCTCC
>NW_011492637.1:946-1329 GCF_000754665.1 Bison bison bison
GGACTTCTGCAGGGGCTGGGGCTCTGGGTGCAGTAGACCTGGGTATGGTATAAGCCCTCTTGGAGGAGGTTGCCATTAACCCCACCATAGAGTTGCCAGAATTTACACAAGACTGGGGAAACAGACTCTTGGAGGGCACAAACAGAAATGTGTGTGTACCAGGACCCAGGAGAAAGGAGCAGTGACCCCAAAAGAGATTGACCCAGACTTGCTTGTGAGTGTCCAGGAGAGTCTCTGGCAGAGGCATGGTTCAGCAGTGGCCTGGTGCAGGCTTGGGGGCACTGAGTGTAGCAGTGCCTGCATGGGACCTTTTGAAAGAGGTCCCATTATCTTCATTACCTCTACCGCATTTGACCTCAGGTCAAATAACAGGAGAAGGAAAT
>NW_011492637.1:5276-5694 GCF_000754665.1 Bison bison bison
CTTGTTGGTTATCTATTTCAAATATGGTGGTGTGTATGTTAATCCTCAACTCTTGATTTATCCCTCCTCCCTCCCAACTTCCCATTTGGTAACCGTCAGTTTGGTTTCTATGTAGATGTGTTTTTGATGTGTTCTTTGGGGGAGGCAGCTTTTTCCAGGAGTCATGTATGTATGTGAGAGTTGGACTATAAAGAAAGCTGAGCACCAATGAATTGATGCTTTTGAACTGTGGTGTTGGAGAAGACTCTTAAGAATCCCTTGGACAGCAAAGGGATCCAACCAGTCCATCCTAAAGGAAATCAGTCCTGAATATTCATTGGAAGGACTGATGCTGAAGCTGAAACTCTGATACTTTGCCCACCTAATGGGAAGAACTAACTTATTTGAAATGACCCTGATGCTGGGAAAGATTGAAGGC
>NW_011492638.1:0-293 GCF_000754665.1 Bison bison bison
GGTTGCCATTTCCTTCTCCAATGCATGAAAGTGAAAAGTGAAAGTGAAGTCGTGTCAGACTCTTAGCGATCCCATGGACTGCAGCCCACCAGGTTCCTCCGTCCATGGAATTTTCCAGGCAAGAGTACTGGAGTGGGGTGCCATTGCCTTCTCTGAAAACTGTCTCTAGTCAGGGGTAAATAATTTTTATCATGAAGACTAGGGCCTTGCACACAGTAGGTGCTCAAGTATTTCTGTTTAAAATGAAGATTAAATGGGCTCTGTGAAAATGAATGATTTATTATGACCTCAAA
>NW_011492638.1:2528-16107 GCF_000754665.1 Bison bison bison
GCACAAATGATGTAGTGTCTCCTCTGTACGTGACTTACTATCCTTCTGGGGATTCAGAAGTAGGAAGGGCAGTGCCAGCTGGGGATGTGCTGAGCTAATTCAATATGGCTAGTATTTAAGAAGGGCTGGAAGGATGGGTGGAGTCAGAACTCAGGGTGTCCAGGCAGAGGCCACCAGTGGAGTGTGGACTTAGGTGCTGTGGGTCACTGGGGGGTGTTAAGCTTGTGGACACTCTGAGAGGGGCTGTAAGATCAGGAGGGAGTTGTCTTGGGGTAGAGTTAGTGATGTTGCAGAAGGAATCAGAAAAATAAAAGCTGTATTATTGAGATGACTAATGGTGAATGAGATTCTAAACTATGTTGTTTCAAGGGGAAAAGAGAATTGGGAGAGAGATGAACTGTTTTAGAACAGATGAGAGCTGGTACCTGGCTGACAATGTGGGAGATGGTGTGGAGAGAGAACTCAGGCTGTGGTGGTTGAAAGCCTGCCAACGTGTCCTCAGACCACCATCTGTCCATCCTGCCTCCTTCTGGACTCAGGCTCGGGGAGGGTAGGAGTCACCATGCCCGGTGCTAGGTTCTCAGTGAGCCTGGATGAGAGGAGGAGGGCATGAATGAATCACATCTCCCACCAGCTTGGCTTTGAGAGAAATGCACGGATCACATCTTTCTTTTCCTGCAGAACGTTTTTCACATTCAGTTTTGACCAGTTCGATGTTGAAGCTGAAACTCCAATACTTTGGCCTGATGCACCTGATTCACAGCGCTGACTCATTTGAAAAGACCCTGATGCTGGGAAAGATTGAGGGCAGGAGGAGAAGGGGATGACAGAGGATGAGATGGTTGGATGGCATCACTGACACAATGGACATGGGTTTGGGTGGACTCCGGGAGTCGGTGATGGACAGGGAGGCCTGGCGTGCTGCGGTTCATGGGGTCGCAAAGAGTCGGACATGACTGAGCAACTGAACTGAACTGAACTGCCTTTGACCAGTTATTCATTTTAAATAGAAGGTTGCAATCACATTTATGACTCTGAGGCATGATAGATGGGATGTCAAGGTGTTTAAGGTAGTAGATTATTGTTTATGTGTTGTTTTCTTTCTCAAACATCCTCACATGCTTGTTTCAGTTTTTCCCCGTATGGGTTAGAATTTGGTTTGCCTGTGGGTCCCAGAGTTACCCATGGTAAAGCTGCTTACAGGGGTCATTTGTTTTTCTCTCATCCAAGAATCCTTGTGAGGCTCTGTATGGGTTTCCTGGGGCTGCGGATATGAAGTACCACAGACCACGTGGCCTAAAACCACAGGAATGTGTTGTTTCACAGTCCTGAAGGACAGAAGTCTAAAATCAAGGTGTCAGCAGGGTCAGGATCCCTCTGAATCCGATAAGGGAGCACCCTTTATTGCCTCTGTTAGCTTTGAGTGGTTGAAGGCCAAACTTGGCATTCCTTGGCTTGTAACTGCCATCACTCCAGCCTTTCTCTCCATCAGGGAAGCTGTTTTCTGTGTGTAAATCTGTCTCTACATTTCTCATGAGGACTCCAGTCTTACTGGATTCAGGGCTCACCCTACTCCACTGTGATCTCACTTTAATTGATTACATTTACAGCAACCATTAAAAAGCAGAGACATTACTTTACCAGCAAAGGTCTGTCTAGTCAAATCTATGGGTTTTTCCAATAGTCATGTATGAATGTGAGAGTTGGACTATGAAGAAAGCTGAGCACTTAAGAATTGATGCTTTTGAACTGTGGTGTTGGAGAAGACTCTTGAGAGTCCCTTGGACTGCAAGGAGATCCAACCAGTCCATCTCCGTGGTGTTAGAGACCCAGACTCTTTCTCTCTTGTTATCCCATCACATGTGACCTCGACCCAGCTGGCAGCCCCCAAGGTCCAGGCCTTTGAGTGGAGGAAGGTCCTGATTGCTGTCACTCTCCACTGACCTGGATTTGGTTGCATGGCTGCTTCTATCTGCTTGGGAGTCTAGAAGCAGAGGGCACTTTAGCTGCCAAGTGCACCTAAAATCTAGGGTCTGTTACCTCAGAAGAATGAGAGCAGATTTTGAGGACAGCCAGCCATTTCTGCCCCATGTTCACAGTTCTGGGACCTTGGGGAGTGGGAATGGTCTAAGTTGTGTGTTCAGTATCTCTACCCCTCTAGCTTTTCTCATTGAATTATGTCTAGCATTTGCAAGGCAAGAGGGAGTTTTCTTGTATGTGTTTGTCAGCTTTGTAGCAGTTTATAAGACCTTGTCTTATTCAGCTACTTTGCATCGATTGACTGCCAAGTGGTGTAGAAGATAACAAGTGGTAGCTGTGGCCATTCCTGCTGCGGAGGAGGGGGGCACCAAGTAAGGACAAGAGACAGCATTTGTGAAAAGATGCTTGTGAAATATTTTTTAAGGCATAGAAACTTAAGTGTGTTTTCTTTTTAGAATGATGACAAGCAGTGATATAGATTTGACACACACGAGGAGAAAAGCGTTGAGTACAGGGTTTGCACTCAGAGTCTCTGTCATTGGTCTTGTGTTCCCAGCCTGTCTTCTGCCACCTGATTCCTGACGGCCTGGGAAGGGCCTTCCTGTCTGTGTTCCTAACAGTGTCACATGGTGCTTGGCACATGGTGGGATTCAGTTAATATTTATGAAATAATTTCCTACCAGCTCACCTGTTTATTGTTGCTAACACAAGTAAAGCAATAAAAATGTCCAGCTTCTAAATGTATTGGAGTTTAAATCCATATTTTCTTCTCAGAGAGGAACCAGTGCACTTGTTAAGAAAGTACAAAGAAGCCTCATGGCTAGGAACCATTTGTTTTATACATGAACCCATACATGCACATGCAGACATGCGATATATATGTATGTATATGCAATATTATATATATGCTATAATGTATTATGTATTTAGATGTATATATACTATAATAATAGTATGTTACATACTATATACTATTTAATATTTCTTCTATGAACCAAGACCTAATAAAATACAGTTGTAAAATGATAGGTAGGTATAAATGATAGGTATCAAACTTTTTATTGCAAATTCCAGGGAAGCAATTGTTTTGTTTGTGCTTTGTTTTTGAAGTAAAAAAAAATCTGTGTTTTGCCTTTTTTCTGTAGAACTTTCTATTACTTGATGAGGTATCACAGTGCTACCCTCAGCTGCCATCGGATGGTAAAACAATCGTGGATGTGCAAGCTTTTTCAGCTTCTTGGGAAAAGGTAAGACACTTTGCTTTCCAAAACTGTGCCTGCTAAAAGACAACTGTGACATAGATTTATTAGAAAATTTTGAGATTTTACACATACTGTAAAATGTGACTTTCTCATTTACTGAGAATATGTTATAAAAATTCTCAGAATAGGAATAAGGTTTGCAATCAATGGAGATGAAGTGTAAAATCAGCCTGAGGCATTTGATATGTTGCTCTTTTTTTCATTTTCAAGAGAGCTTTCAGTGTATTAGCACATGTTGAACTTAAAGTATGTAAATTATTCTTTTCATTTTCATTTTTCATTGTTTTATTATAGACTATATAAATATAATTATAAAATAAGTATAAAACAATTATAAAATTGTTATAAATTTTATATTAAGTTATAAAAATAATTACAAAAATATAATTTCCTGTGCTATACAATAGGATCACCTTAAACAAAAGACATAGAGCACAAATACATCTTTTCTTGAAAACCCAGATCTAATATTTTGGGCTTAATTGTGAAGTGTCAGTCGCTTCAGTTGTGTCTGAGTCTTTGTGACCCTATGGACTGTAGCCCACCAGGCCCTTCTGTCCATGGGGATGGATACCCACCCCAGTATTTCTGTTGTTTTTGTTCAGTTGCTCAGTCATGTCCAACTCTTTGTGACTCTATGGACTGCAGCACGCCAGACTTCCCTGTCCTTCCACCATTTCCTGAACTTGGTCAAAGTCATGTTCATCCAGTCGGTGATGCCATCCAACCATCTCATCCTCTGTCATCCTCTTCTCCTGCTTTCAATCTTTCCTAACATCAGGGTCTTTTCCAATGAGTTGGCTCTTCGCATCAGATGGCTAAAGTATTGGAGCTTCAGCTTCAGTATCAGTCCTTCCAATGACTATGCAAGATTGATTTCTTTTAGGATTTATTTGTTTGATCTCCTTGCTGTCCAAGGGTCTCTCAAGACTCTTCTCCAACACCACAGTTCAAAAGCATCAATTCTTTAGCATTCAGTCTTCTTAATGGTCCAACTCTCACATCCATATATGACTACTGGAAAAACCATAGCTTTGACTATGTGGACCTTTATAGGCAAAGTAATATCTCTGCTTTTTAATACACAGTATAGTTTTGTCATAGCTATTCTTCCAAGGAGCAAGCATCTTTAAATTTCATGGCTGCAATCGCTGTCTGAAGTGATTTTGGAGCACAAGAAAATAAAATCTGCCACTGTTTCCACTTTCTCCCTTTCTATTTGCCATGAAGTGATGGGACCAGATGCCATGATTTTAGATTTTCGAAAGTTGAGTTTTAAGCCACCTTTTTCACTCTCCTCTTTCAGCCTTCATCAAGAGGCTCTTTAGTTCCTCTTCACTTTCTGCCATTAGAGTGGTATCATCTGCATGTTTGAGATTGTTGATATTATGTCAGAATTCTAGATTCCATTTTGTGATTTATCTAGCTGGGTATTTTGCATCATGGGAGGAGGGTTCAGGATGGGGAACACATGTATATCTGTGATGGATTCATTTTGATATATGGCAAAACCAATACAATATTGTAAAGTTAAAAAATAAAATTAAATTAAATTAAAAAAAAAAAAAGTTAAATAAGCAGGGTGACCGCATACAGCTTTGACATACTCCTTTCCTGATTTTGAACCAGTACATTGTTACATGTCCAGTTCTAGTTATTGCCTCTTGACGTACATACAGGTTTCTCAGGTATCAGGTAACGTGGTCTGGTCTTCCCATCTCTTTAAGAATTTTCTACAGTTTGTTGTGATCCACACAGTCAAAGGCTTTAGTCAGTGAAACAAAAGTAGTTGTTTTTCTGGAATTATCTTGCTTTTTCTGTGATCCAACAGGTGCCAGCAATTCGGTCTCTGGTTCCTCTGCCTTTTCTAATTGTAGCTTGTATATCTGGAAGTTCTCAGTTCATGTACTGATGAAGCCTAGCTTGAAGAACTTTGAGCATTACTTTGCTAGCATGTGAAATGAGCCCAGTGGTGTAGGAGATGAAACATTCCTCTGTCCATATGGGAATCTAGTAAAAGAAGGAACCTTTTTAAAGTCAGCTAAAGCTGCCTCAAATCCCCAAAGAGATAAGATTAGATGAAGACTCTCCAGGACTCAGTGTCTTAAAATAGGAAAGAGAAAAATGTGGGTTATATTTTGCATATCAATTATGTTTATTATTGCTCTTTTCCACTTTGTAAAACAATTTGTGTTACTTTATTGAAATGGGTACATTTTCATGAACTTTAATTTGTAGGCATCAGAGACTCCAACCCTACAAGGCCTTTCCTTTTCTGTCAGGCCCGGTGAACTGTTAGCTGTGGTCGGACCTGTGGGCGCAGGAAAGGTAAGTTGTGATGCCTTTTGTCAGCTTTAATGCAATACTGCAGCTCCTGTTAAATCCTCAGAGTGGAACCCAGAGCTGAGTGTGACTCAGTTTGAATCGAATGTGTCTAGAACAGTGTTCCTCCAGGTGTGTTCCATGGAACATTCATTTTACAAGAATGTTCCATGGCCAAATAAATCTGGATAAATGTACACTGTCTTTTTCTTTTTGCTTCACTTTGCCAAGTTAGGAACTGCTTGTGGGGAATTTGGATATCTCAGTGAAGGAAATTATTTAAGTGACAACTGCTCAGGATAGACAGAGACAATGGGGACTTTTTTTCATCTTAGTGGCCTTTCCAAGAAGTCTGTAGGTAGTAAAGGCTCTTCCCGGAAGCTTTGAGCATTTCCTCCTGTGACTTGACTTGATCCTGTCAGTGCACGTGTAGTGAATGTTCTCCACGTGCTGGAGCTAAAGGTACAGATGTGAGCAAGACTCCGACTCTCTGCCTTTCAGAGGCAACCAGGTTCTGGAGTGAGACAGATATGCAGGCAGGTTATTTTAGCCCAGTGTGATGAGAGCTCTGACAGCATGGAGACACACCACATCTGTGTGATGTTGAAGATTGAAAGGAAAGGTGCACGTGTGCTTGGTCTGAAACAACAAAATACAGAAATTTAATGTGGGATGTGGGCTTCCCTGGTGGCTCAGTGGTAAAAGAATCCACCTGCCAATGCAGGAGACACAGGTTTGGTCCTTGGTCCAGGAAGATCCCATATGTGGAGCAACTAAGCCTGTGCACCATGACTGTTGGGCCTGTGCTCTAGAGCCTGGGAGCTGCAACTACTGAGCCCATGGGCTGCAACTGCTGAAGCCTGTGCATTAGAGCCTGTGCTCCTCAACAGGAAAATCCATGCACTGCAATGAAGACCAAGCGCAAGCAAAAATAAATAAAATTAGAATTGTGGTATGGCAGAAACTAACACAACATTGTAAAAAAATAAATGAAAAAAAAAAGAACTAAAAATAAATAAATAAAATTATTTTTTAAAATGTGGAATGTGTACATGAAAGGGTGCTGATTTCCTCTATGATGGACTTTGCTCTGCAGACACAACTCACTTCACAGTTCTTTCAGTTAATCATCTTTGGATATATTCTTCACACATAGTTTTTAAACAAGTGTTTGTTAAGTAAAGGATACCAGATGCAGGATGCACTAAACATCATATACAGAAAATATACATTTTGCCAGGCTCTGCTAGAGACGGATGTTAAACATTCATAATTATTCTTTGCTGAGTAGAATTTCATTTGGCGGATATTCGGGCAGAGTAGATTGTTTATACTATTAATATATTCCTTGTCAGTCATTATTTTCATTGACCATTAGTGTTATTTTCAATTTTTTTTTGTGTCAACTGCGAGGGCTGTACTTTATCCTGTTCTAAATGAAAGTGTTTATGCTGTATCAAGCACCAGGATGGGGTCAGCTGTGCTGTGGGTTGTGTTCCGTCCTGAGTGCACCCTGTTCACATATGTGGGTTCCCTTCTGTTTCAGTCCTCACTGTTACATGCTCTGCTGGGGGAGCTGCCCCCATGCCAGGGGAAGATCAGCGTGCATGGGAGGATCGCATATGTTTCTCAGCAGCCCTGGGTGTTTCCAGGAACTGTGAGGAGTAACATTTTATTTGGGAAGAAATATGAAGAAGACCGATATGAAGAAGTAATAAAAGCTTGTGCTTTGGAAGAGGTGAGTAATGACTTCTGAGTTGCATATACTTGAATTTCAAATGATGATAGTGTTGATTTTAATCTACAAGTTTTGTTAAAAGTTCTTTATAAAAAATGGATTTTTCAATATTGCTCAATATTTAAGCAGGACTTCTTGGTAAATAATGCAGACATATTTACATATGCTGCCGTTTTAATGCTTATGGGATAATGACCCTCTCAAAATACATTATCTGCAGGGTGGATTGTTTCATTCTGTGAAGTTTCATTCACTTTCAACTAGTTTTAATGGAAAGTTACAAAAATTTACAAAAATAGAGAGCATGGTATAACGAACCCTCATTACCACCCTCAGCTTCAGCCAGATTCAACTGGTGGCCAGTCTCGCTGCATCTCTACCCCTCCCCTCTGCCAGCCCCACTCCCACCCCAGAGTATTGTGGAGCAAATCCTAGACCTCAAATTAATTCATCTGTAAACATTTCATTAGTTTTCTCTAAAAGATAGGAAAGCTTTGGGGGAAAGAATCACTATTTCACCTGAAAAATACTTCAAATTCGTTAATATCACCCACCTGCTAGTCTGTGTTTACATGTTGTTAATCATCTCACGGAGAAATCTCCCGCACCATTGTTGGAATCCACGTAAGGTCTGCTCTCTGCACTTAGTTAATGCCTCCTTGGTCCCTTTCAGTCTATGAGTTTCTCCACTTCCTTTTTGACTTGTAATTTATTTTTTAAGGAAACCAGAATACTAACCCATGGCAGATTCATGTTGATGTATGGCAAAGCCAATACAATATTGTAAAGTAATTAGCCTCCAATTAAAATAAATAAATTTATATTAAAAAAAACAACAAAAGAACAAAAATAAAGTAAAATAAAAGATAAAAATAATCTTACACACACACACACACACACACATTTTAATACTGCGTCATTTCACTGAAGGATATTATTTTCAGAAACAGAATTGAATTTCACAGAAAATGGTAAGATGAAAGGTTTACCTATACCTTGGGATGTAAATAAGATTAGTGAGTAACTAATAAGAACTAAACTGATAGGAGAGTACAATTTGGCAAAAAGAAAAGAAAAAGGGTAAATAATGTTAAATACTATGTTACTCTTTCAGGTTGTAAAAGTTAGTGAATAATAGCATTAAAGGTCTTCCTCTGGGGTCTGTTCAATGCAGTCTGGACATCTGACTGTTCTTTTGTACTGAGAGGAAAAGACAGAGACAGATTTTCAAGGCTCCAAACCTCCTTTGTGAGGAAATAGTAATTCTCCTGGAACAATGGCTTGAGCATCATAGGTTGTATCAGGCGCGCACGTGTGTGTGCCAAGTCACTTCAGTCAGCTCTGCGGCCCCATGGACTATAGCCCACCAGGCTCATCTGTGCATTGAATTCTACTGGCAAGGATGCTGGAGTGGGTTGCCCTGCCCTTCTCCAGGGGACCTTCCCAACCCAGGGATTAAACCCACGTCTCTTATGTCTCCTGCATTGGCAGGTGGGTTATTTACCACTAGCACCACCTGGGAAGCCCTGTATCAGGTGAGCAGTATTTTACAATGATGTGGACAAACAGAATTGCTTGTTTAATGGGCTTGTTTCTTCTGAGTTATTGTTCCTGGGTGATTGTATGTTTGTGGAAATGATGTCAAATTAGCAGGAATGAGATAGATTTTTGTTAAATGGTGTAGATACCATGTAAGAAAAGAAGGGAAAGCAAATGAGAACAGTAGCTCCCATTTATTCAGTCCATGTGCACATGCACACACAAAAATTAGATTTATGAGTTATTCATTCTTTATGAGTGTCTTTGATGTTCTTATCCTCATTTTATAGTTAATAAAACTGAGGCCTGGAGTGATGAGACACCTCATCTCTACCTTTACAGCTCAAGATCAGATCCGGGGGGCAGATACTTTGCTGGAGCCTCATGGGGTGACTGGACCGATAACATGGACAGTGTCCTGGGGCTTCACCCACCCTAGGCTTGTGTGCAACATAGACTCTGTGGAAAGGGGCTCTGCAGGACTGAGCTGCACAGCGCTTCTTCTGAACATGATGTGATGTTTATAAACATGGACTGTGTACTTTGGACATGGAATTGGGGTCCATTCCTTCCTTGGCAGGAAGGGAGGCCCAGCGTGGAGAAGTAGCAGAGAGGAGAGTTCTGGCCCCAGCTTCATCACTTGCCTGCTGTCACTCTGGACATGTCCTGTTACCTGCCTGGACCTCTGATGTTTCTGTAGCAAAATGAGGACATTGCATCAGAGGGTTTCCAGGAGGTTTTGTTGTTGCTCTGAAATGTCATCTATGACTCTGATTAGCAAGAGGTCAGCATGGTCTTTATGACACCTGGGAACTACTTAGTAAGTTAAGAGAGCCTCTGCTTATCTCCTTTTGGATTCCAGATATCAGTGGATGGACGTAAGACAATCACAGGAAATAGTGGCGTCCTGGAGTTAGTCTGACCTGTAGACACAGAGACAGCATGTCTGGCAGAAAAGGCTTGGCCTTTGGAGAGAACAGTCCTGGGTAGTGACTCCAGGTGTTTGTCTCGGTTTCCTTTCTTATTAAATGGGGGAGGGGTGGGATTACTGTAAAGGCTACAGAAAATACCTGTGAAATGTAAACAAACCAGGGTTTCAGTAAGTGGTAGTTATTGTTACTATTCTTTTTTCTCTCCATCCACCCAGCCAACCATATAAATATAATAAAGATTTCTCCTTACTATTCTCCCTACTCCCACCTCCCCCAAATCCTGAAGGAAAAACCATAAAAAAGCAACAAATATTTTAATTAATTTATTTTTAAAATTGGAGGATAATTACAATATTGTGATGGTTTTGCCATACATCAACATGAATTGACCATGGGTATACATGTGTTCCCCCATCTTGAACCCCCCCTCCCACCTCTCTACCCACCCTATCCCTCTGGGTGCCCTGCTTCATACATCAAACTTGCACTGGTCATCTATTTTACATATGGTAATATACATGTTTTCATGCTATTCTCTGAAATCATCCCACCTGCGCCTTCTCCCACTGAGTCCAAAAGTCTGTTCTTTACATGTGTCTCCTCTGCTGCCCTGCATGTAGGATCGTTGTCACCATCTTTCTAAAAGCAACATTTTTATATAACATATATTAGTAATAACTAGATGTATTACACTAGATCTGATTGAAGTAATTGTTTAAGTTCATTGAGCTGAAAGCTTTTCTGTAACAAAACAGGGAGACACGAGCTAATCACACTGGCAGTGTTGATTCAGGCTGATGATGTCAACTCCAAGGTCCAGGAGTCAGAAGGCTCAGGAATGGAGTCCCAGTGGCTCTATTGACCAGGTGTTTGGTTTTGGCTGATTGATCTTTACAAGCCTGTTACTTCAACTGTAAAATGGAGATAATAAGACCATCAACCTCATGAGGTTGTTTTGAGGATGAAATGTGGTCATGGTTTTAAAGCAGCTGATTGCTAGGGACATAGCAAGTACTCTGTAAGTACTATTAAAATGATTTTGAAAATAAGTTAATTCTTATTTATAAGCTCAGCCAGTTTCTGGTAAAATTATGTTCATAAAATGTGATAGTAAGAAAGAAGGTATCTGAGTATTTAGCTTCCATTGTTTGCATTAATATTTCTATACTTTTATAGGTGCTCTACACATAGGACAGTATATAAATGTAAAATGACAATATTCTATTACCATAATATAAGTAATATAGTATGTAACATTTGTCTACATGTTATCTTTAAGGCTTTTGAAAATGTTTAGTAAACACATATTTAAAGGCATCAAATTGATAAATTCTAGTTTAATATTTTTCCACATAGATCACTTACTTGGTCATTTTTTTCAGATTGCCTTGACAATCAATGGATAATAAGTTTATTGATACTTACATGAATAGGTATAGAGGCCTTCAAGTCTTGAGTTACTTTAATATTATCTTCATTTCAAATATACTCTTCTTTTACTATCTGGCCAGCATGATGTGAAAGGGCAGAATGCTCTGAACTGAGATGAGCTTGGTTCAGATTCCATCTCTTCTGTTTAACAGCTGATGGTCCTCAGACCAGTGATGTAACCCCACTTAGTTTCAGTTTCATCACCTGTGAAATGGGGCCAGTGCTTGCTGTGCAGCTTGTTGTGAGGTTTAGAGATAATCAGCATCAGGGTCCAGCACAGATCTTACCTGCCAGGAGCTGAGAGAAGCCATGGGCATGTGAACAAATTATGGAGCATAATAAGATGGGTCCTTCATGAGAGATGTAAACAGAGCCTTAGGAACCCAGCAGGAAGCGATGAGTCCAGGATGGTTCCATGGGAGAGCGTGTGTGGGCTGAGCCTAGAAGGATGATGGGCAGGATATTGCCAGGCTGTGAGAGGAGGGGCAATTCCACATGGAAGAAAAGCTGTGAAGGAAGGCAGGCCTCCTGCTGCTTGACTCTGAGATCCAGCCCTCCTCTGCCAGGGCCTCATGTCCAGCCCACATTAACCATTTCAGCAGTCTGCTCCATGGTGTTTCTAGTGTTGTCTCCACCATTGCTGAAGAGCCCTTGATGTGCTTCGGGATGGATGGCACCAAACCAGCAGTGCCATTTCCTAGTTTTCTTCTAGGTTGGGTGCCTTCTATTCAGTGAGAATTGGTTAAAAGATAACAAACATGAATAAGAACACCTTCCTGTTAGTGAAAGGAACTGTAGTATATGCTCAGCTCAGGCTTTTCCCCTTTAATCTGATTAGAAAATGGTGGCTGAGAAATAAGCTTGACTTGGTTTTATTTCAAATCCTCCAATATGGTTTTCCCATTGGTGGCTTGTTCTTAAATAATTTGCAGAGTGAACAACACACCCAAAGTATTAGTAACAGACTCAGAGATAGTATCTTATGTCCTGGAAAGAGAGGATGTAAGTGCCTTTTCTAGAATGTGGTTAAGATTGCTGTTACATCATTGTGCTATTTTAAGAAGAAAACCATTTCAACAACATCAAATCAAAGCATAAAAACTAAGCAGAACAGTTTGCAAGAACTGTCAACAATGAAAGAGAGGCCAAGTAATTCTGTGTGTGTGTGAGGCTGAGAACTTAACACAGCTCATTTTTTTAATGACAACCAAAGGCAAGAGATGGTATTAATTTCTGAGCTCAAGAAAGAAAGAAGGTGAAGTAATTATAAATTATAACAACAGAGTAATTGCTGCCTTTTATCCAATGCACCTCCATTAAGCTTTGAGTGAGCAGAGAACCTGTGTGTCTATGTGTCTTTGTGGCAGTCAGGGAGGGTTACGATGGAGTCTCTTCTACTGTGGTCATGTGCTTTGCACATTATGATTCACACTGTGAATGGGGTTCCACTCTTGGCTTGATGAGAAAATAGAGATCAGTCACCAATAGCAAGTTACAATCAATTCATATACAGAAGATCCTCAATAAATACCTGTTGAAATGGTCAAATGCATAGATGCTGTCAAAAACTACAGAATGAAAACAAATTAAAAAACACTGAGAGTTTTTTTTTTTTTTAAATGTTCAAATTTACAGTTTAGTAAATCTGACATTTACCCATTGCTGTGGCTTCCCGGATGGCTCATGGTAAAGAATCCACCTGCCGATGCAGGAGACACGGATTCAATCCCTGGGTAGAGAAGATCTCCTGCAGGAGGCAATGGCAACCCACTCCAGTATTCTTGCCTGGAGAATCCCATGAACAGAGGAGCCTGATGGGCTTCAGTCCATGGGATTGCAAAGAGACAAACATGACTTAGCAGCTGAACATACATTCACGTTGATCAAACACTTGTATGAGGAACTAATGCTAGGAGTGTAAGATGGTAGTGGAACACATTTTATATATTTTTCTCTTTTCCCTTTCCTATCTCTGTATAGGATTTACGGCTTCTGGGGGATGAAGAAATAATTAAGATAGGAGATGGAAGAACACAGCTGAGTGAAGGGCAGAAAGCTCGGATATGCCTTGCAAGGTAAATGGGGTTTCAGTTGCCATCCTGCCCCTCCTCCTCCATGGCTCCTAGTGGATGTGGGCACGCAGGCCCCACTCACCGGGTGGGCCTGTGTGAAGCAGGGACTTGGCTTTTCCCATGGACTCTTGGAATGAACATGGAGTTGTTTCACATTGTTGTGATTCAGGGCTGAGACCCAGGGAGTGTGAAGTGTCTTCTCCTGACGTCTCTCTACATTTTCTAGAGCCATGTATCAGGATGCAGACATCTACCTCCTGGACGATCTGCTCAGCGCAGTGGATGCAGGAGTCAGCAGGCACT
>NW_011492638.1:18268-19963 GCF_000754665.1 Bison bison bison
AAAAGTTGGCTTAAAGCTCAACATTCAGAAAACTAAGATCATGGCATCTGGTCCTACCACTTCATGGCAAATAGATGGGGAAATAGTGGAAACAGTGATAAACTGTATTTATTTATTTATTTTGGCCTCCTAAATCACTGTACATGGTGACTGCGGTCATGAAATTTAAAGACACTTACTCCTTGGAAGAAAAGTTTTGACCAACCTAGACAGTATATTAAAAAGCAGAGACATTACTTTGCCAACAAAGGTCCATCCAGTCAAGGCTATGATTTTTCCAGTAGTCATGTATGGATGTGAGAGTTGGACTATAAAGAAAACTGAGTACTGAAGAATTGATGCTTTTGAACTGTGGTGTTGGAAAAGACTCTTGAGAGTCCCTTGGACTGCAAGGAGATCCAACCAGTCCATTCTAAAGAGATCAGTCCTGGGTGTTCATTGGAAGGACTGATGTTGAAGCTGAAACTCCAATAATTTGGCCACCTGATGTGAAGAGCTGACTCATTTGAAAAGACCCTGATGCTGGGAAAGATTGAAGGTGGGAGAAGGGGATGACAGAGGATGAGATGATTGGATGGCATCACTGACTCAATGGACATGAATTTGAGTAAACTCCAGGAGTTGGTGATGGATAGAGTGGCCTGACGTGCTGCAGTCCATGGGGTTGCAAAGAGTCGGACATGACTGAGTGACTGAAATGAACTACACTGATGATGTTCAGCTCTCATTACTGCCTCTGAGGAACCTGTCTCAACGTGGAGCTTGTTAAGACAGATGTGTGGGAAAAGATCAGCAGGGTCAAAGTTTAGAGGTCTTGATACAGGATAGGAAGTGCTAAATGAAATTGGAAGTGGCATCTAGAGGCTTTCACTGAAGTTGGAAAGCTCCCACTGCCCGGGGTTGGGTGGGAAGTACCCTGGAGCCTGCAGGCTGGGCGGGTGTGTGGAGGCTGAAAAGAGGACCCAGTCCTTTGCTGAGTAGAAGCACAGGTGTGGAGGGAGGAGGAAGCAGGGCTATGAGGAGAACAGCAGGCACGTCCTTACCTGGAGGAGGCAGAGTGTTCAACAGAGAGAAGCTGTTTGAAAATTCTCTCTGTTACATCCTGTGTTAGTTTCTAGGGTTGTGTCCATTCAAGTTGCTCTCACAGGAGACCAGAGCCTGGATGGCTTATAAATAGCACAAATTTGTCTCTCATGGTTCTGGAGGCTGGGGAAGTCCAAAGTGAATGTGCTGGCAGATTCAGTGTCTGGTGAGGGCCGGATTTTTGTGTCCTTATGTGGGGAAGGGGTGAGAGAGCTGTGTTGGTCCCTTTTATAAGGACACTAATCCCTTTCATGCAGGCTTCACCCTCATGACCTGATCAACTCCCAATGGCCCCACCTCCTAATACCAACACTGTGGGGATTAGGTCTCAATGTATGATTTTTGAGGACAAAAACTTTCAGTCCATAGCAAAATTGTCACAGATGGGGGTGCTTAAAGAATAGAAATTAAATTTCTCACAGTTCTTGAGGCTACAGGTTTAAGATACGGGCAGGTGTGGTTTCTCCTGAGACCTCTCTCCTTGGCTTCTGACTGCATCCATCTCGCTGTGTCCTCTCATGTTCTTTCCTCTGTTTACATGCAACCTGTGTCTCTGTCCTATTTTTTTTTTTTGAAAAAATTTTATTGAAATATAGCTGACTTACTACATTG
>NW_011492638.1:20063-20549 GCF_000754665.1 Bison bison bison
ATTTCATCTTTATTAACTATGCCAAAGCCTTTGACTGTGTGGATCACCACAAACTGTGGAAAATTCTTAAAGAGATGGGAATACCAGACCACCTGACATGCCTACTTGAAAAATCTGTATGCAGGTCAGGAAGCAATAGTTATAACTGAACATGGAACAACAGACGGGTTCCAAATAGGAAAAGGAGTACATCAAGGCTGTATATTGTCACCCTGCTTATTTAACTTATATGTAGAGTACATCATGAGAAACGCTGGGCTGGATGAAGCACAAGGTGGAATCAAGATTGCTGGGACTTCATATATGCAGATGATACCACCCTTATGGCAGAAAGTGAAGAAGAACTAAAGGGTCTCTTGATGAAAGTGAGAGAGGAGAGTGAAAAAGTTGGCTTAAAGCTCAACATTCAGAAAACTAAGATCATGGCATCTGGTCCTACCACTTCATGGCAAATAGATGGGGAAATAGTGGAAACAGTGATAAACT
>NW_011492639.1:0-366 GCF_000754665.1 Bison bison bison
TTTCCCATGAAGTGATGGGATCAGATGCCATGATCTTCGTTTTCTGAATGTTGAGCTTTAAGCCAACTTTTTCACTCTCCACTTTTACCTTCATCAAGAGGCTTTTTAGTTCCTCTTCACTTTCTGCCATAAGGGTGGTGTCATCTAGAACCAATCAATTCAGTAAAGTTTCAGTGTGCAAAAATCAATATATAAAGTTCTTTTGAAATGTTTATGCCTATAGTGAACTATGAAAAAGAGAAGTTAAGAAAGCATACCGTTCACAATTGCAACACAAAGAATAAAATACCTGGGAATAAATTTAACCATGAAGGTGAAAAACCTATACACTGAAAACTATAAGACATTGTTGAAAGAAATTGAAGA
>NW_011492639.1:4357-5210 GCF_000754665.1 Bison bison bison
CATAGGGTCGCAGAGTTGGACACGACTTTGCAAGGGAGCAACCACATAACAAAAGAAGTGTGCAGTCGTCTGTCAGCAAAGAGTGTTTTTATAAATAATACTGGAAAAATTAGAAATTCACGGAGCAAAACTAAACCAGCCCCTTTCCTCATGTTTTGTGTGGAAGTAACATACAGCTGGATTAATACCTTAAGTAAAACAATGCAATATGAAAGAAAAATGTGGTAGTCTTTAAAAGAAAAGCAGGGTAGTCTTTAAATAGGCGAGACCTTTATAAGATAAGTAACCCAAAAGTCACATATACACACTACTATGTATGAAATAGATAACCAGTAAGCACCCAGTGTATAGAACAGGGAACTCTACTCAATACTCTGTACTGACCTATATGGGAAAAGAATGTAAAAAAAAAGAGTAGATATATGTATATGTATAACATATATGTTTATGTATAACATATAGGACTTTGCTATACAGCAGAAACTAACATTGTAAATCAACTATACTCCAATAAAAATTAACCCCTCTCCAAATAAACTAAACTAAGTCCTCTGTAGAAACAAACAGCAAAAAGAAATCACTAAAGACAAAACCAAATGAGAAACAATAAACTGAAATATATGGCACATGTGTCAGGCAAAGATAAATATATCTTGATCAGAGTAAATCAAACGAATGAATAGAAAAATGCATGATGTACAGGCAATTCCTGGAAGAGAAAATAAAGATGTCCAATAAACAGGCACAAATTCTTAACTTTATTATTCGTGAGGGAGCTGCAAAATGAAGCACCAGCCACCAAAGGAGCAAATCCCCTGCTGGTGAAGACGAAGAGGGAAAGAGCCGGCCGCAC
>NW_011492639.1:8993-10016 GCF_000754665.1 Bison bison bison
TTCTCTTGGCAGAACTCTATTAGCCTTTGCCCTGCTTCATTCCATACTCCAAGCCCAAATTTGCCTGTTACTCCAGGTGTTTCTTGACTTCCTAGTTTTGCATTCCAGTCCCCTATAATGAAAAGGACATCTTTTTTGAGTGTTAGTTCTAAAAGATCTTGTAGGTCTTCATAGAACTGTTCAATTTCAGCTTCTTCAGTGTTACTGTTTGGGGCATAGGCTTGGATTACCATGATATTGAATGGTTTGCCTTGGAAATGAATAGAGATCATTCTATCATTTTTGAGATTGGATCCAAGTATTGCATTTTGGACTCTTGTTGACCATGATGGCTACTCCATTTCTTCTGAGGGATTCCTGCCCTCAGTAGTAGATATAATGGTCATCTGAGTTTAATTCACCCATTCCAGTCCATTTTAGTTTGCTGATTCCTAGAATGTCGACTCTCACTCTTGCCATCTCCTGTTTGACCACTTCCAATCTGCCTTTATTCATGGACCTAACTTCCAGGTTCTTATGCAATATTGCTCTTTATAGCATCGGATCTTGCTTCTATCACCAGTCACATCCACACTGGGTATTGTTTTTGCTTTGGCTCCATCCCTTCATTCTTTCTGGAGTTATTTCTCCACTGATCTCCAGTAGCGTATTGGGCTACTTACTTACCGACCTGGGGAGTTCCTCTTTCAGTATCCTATCATTTTGCCTTTTCATACTGTTCATGGGGTTCTCAAGGCAAGAATACTGAAGTGGTTTGCCATTCCCTTCTCCAGTGGCCCACATTCTATCAGACCTCTCCACCATGACCCGTCCATCTTGGGTGGCCCCACACGGCATGGCTTAGTTTCCTTGAGTTAGACAAGGCTGTGGTCCATGTGATCAGATTGGCTAGTTTTCTGTGATTCTGGTTGCAGTGTGTCTGCCCTCTGATGCCCTCTCGCAACACCTACTGTCTTACTTGGGTTTCTCTTACCTTGGATGTGGGGTATCTCTTCACGTCTGCTCCAGCAAAGCACAGCCGCT
>NW_011492640.1:0-278 GCF_000754665.1 Bison bison bison
TCCATCTCCTTACTTTAGATTTCTGAACAATTATTTTTATAGCTTCTTAAGTTGGAGACTTAGATAATTTATTCTAGATATTTATTTTCCTGAATGTTCATTTCTTTCGTTATTACTCATTTAAATAACTTATCTAATTTTACTGTGATTACTGACTTTATGGGTTATGTAGAAGTATGTTCCTTAGTTTTAAACTTTGTCTATTTTTTGGATTTTTTTCCCCTAGTAGGAGATTAAATTCCATTCCAATCAGACTGTATACTTACAATAAATTTATA
>NW_011492640.1:4004-5227 GCF_000754665.1 Bison bison bison
TTTTGTCTAACCCAATATTAATAAAGAATTATTGAGTAATGTCAATATCATGGCATCATGAAATGCTCCCTTTTTCTCTCCTTTTCAGTCTATAACCATTAAAACAGCTATAACTCAACAAAGATGCCTCTACCCAGGACTCTGGACAGTTCTACACATCTGTACATCTACAGGTAGGTGGAGTTGAAACATAGAAGAGGTAGAACAAGTGGAGCAGTTGAGACAGTGCCTGTTATCCTGGGCTCCCAGCTGCAGTGGCTGAGCCTGTAGCCCCAGAGAACCTAGTAGCATCAGGGAAGGCAACACACAGATAACCAGCCTTTCAGCTGAAGTGGTGTCCACAGCCACAGGGAACTAACTGAACATAGGGGCAGTAAAACCTGTGACCCTGTCCCATCAGCCATAGAGGCACCTATGACTCTGGCTCTGCAGTACCACCTACAGTGGTGGCACCCATGAACCCAACAACCCTAGTCAAGGCAGAGACACCTTTGACCCTGGCTCCCCACCCCTCATGATGGGAGAGTATACAACTCAGGATACTGGATCCAGTACAGTATACAACTCAGGATACTGGATCCAGTACAGGTTCCCACCATCCTGGTGCCCCAGGCAGCAGTGCCAGTTACACCAGTAGCGGCAAGGCATCTGTGACTCCAGAGGCACAATCAGCAACATTGAGGGGAGATAACTCTGAAAGAGTCCTTGTAGGGTGAAAAGCTTCAATTCTCAGGTATAACCAGAGGTATACTAACCTGTTGAATTCTTAGAATCAAGAAAGAAGAAAAAGGAGGAGAGGAAGAGAAGGAAGAAAAGTGTTCATTACTTCAAATGCATCAGCAGAGGAACAACATCAAGTAAGATGAAGAACCACACTAACATTGTATCACAAGAAGAAAATGACATTTCCCAAGAAGCGGTGTAAATGGAATTTTGCCATGTAACTGATAACAGAATTCAAAGTAACTGTCATGAAGAAACTAAGTGATATACAAGAAAACGTAGAACGAAAACCTAGAAAGGCAGTTCAGTCAGATCATGAATAAAATTAACAGAAGGAGAAACTGAAACTCTTAAACAGTATGCGTGCTCAGTTGTCCGTTTAGGCCAGGCTATGGTTTTTCCAGTGGTCATGTATGGATGTGAGAGTTGGACTGTGAAGAAAGTTGAGCGCTGAAGAATTGATGCTTTTGAAGTGTGGTGTTGGAGAAGACTCTTGAGAG
>NW_011492640.1:8845-9660 GCF_000754665.1 Bison bison bison
ACTGTTCAGAACTGAATATATGATAAAATTTTCTACAACAATGAAATTTGTCACTCTGCAAATAAAGTAGGATGTTGAAGGATTAATTCTTAAAATTATACATTAATAGCTTTAACTTCCAGCTAATTCTGCCCCATAAGAAGGATGTTAAGACAGTCACCAGTTTATGGTAAAATAGTGATATATCCACAAGTGACTTCTGAACTAAAGTTGTTTAATATGCATGTTTGTTGATGCAGTATTGTCACCCAGAAAATCACTCTGCCAGTAATAGCTTCCAGTAGATGTAGCCTTGGTCCTCTGAGACACTGGTCGCCAGCTTCAGTGTACCAATATTGAGAAAAGTAGTCATATATTAGAAATATTTGTGCAAAGAATTGGTGAACAAACCATAATTAGAGGGAAACCCAAAACATCATATGACTAACATTAAAACATAATTTTTAGAAACATTTGTAGTAAGATAACTTTATATTAACAAAGCTATGGATATCTGTGAAGAATACATTAGTTTATTAATCATGCAGAGAAGGTCAGATGAGAACTGAATATGGGATGGACTGTGTTACTCTTAATCATCCCTAAACTTTATGTCTGAATTTATATGTATATATGTTTTGAAATTTAAAGAAAAAATTTATTTTTAGATCAGAAAATCAATTTTTAGGGTCTTTTTTTTGGCAGTGTAATAGTAGGTTATAAAGTGAAAATTAATGGAGTAATAGGGGACTTAAAAATATGTATTTTTTAAATTTAAAAAATTATAATAGTAAAAATATATCTATGACTTTTTCTGTAGAGCTGTTGTGGACCGT
>NW_011492640.1:13289-14455 GCF_000754665.1 Bison bison bison
TACTCATGAATGTTTCCACTCTTTGAAGCATAGGATCTACTTGAGGCCTTCTGCGGCAACGAGGATGCGGTGTCTCAATGGGACTGCCACCATCTCCAGTCTTTGGTTGTTTTCTTGTCCTTTTCAACTTTTGTCTGCTGCATCGAACCAGGCTTCTGGCCACCTCGCCTGCTTCTTCCTGACTGTTTCTTTGAAGTTCTCCTTGCTTCTGCAAATTCATAGCCACAGGCTTGAGGACTCTGCTTTCTGGAACCCATTCCAACCACTGCAATGTGTGAAGGATGTCATTTGGTTGTCTTCTATGGCAACTTGTAACTACTTCATTTCAAAGAAGAGGCCCATGCTACAACAGCAGTCTTTCACACTCCTTTGAATTTACGCTCCCGGTCCTGTTTCTGCACCAATGATAAGAGATTCACTGCATCCTCCGCCTCCTCCCAACAGACCTGACTACTGTCTTTACACTCTCCCCGACCCAGCTGTGGGTTGGATGCGCCATCAGGCATCACCAGCTGTACGTCTTGGGCCCCATTTGCCAGCAACAACAACCGCCCAGCATCTGGACCTACAATATTTTGTTGAGGATCTCAAAACTTCGTCAGAAGAAGGAAGACAACTGAGACAATAAACTTGGTCCTCCAAGGCTCAGAAAGTAGAGAACCGTTTTTGGAGCAGGAGTGACAGGAGACACAGGTTTGATGCCTAGGACAGCAGGGTCGCATGGACAAGGGCATGGTAAACCCGTGCATGATTCTTGCCTGGGGAATCGCATGGACAGAGGTACTGGTGGCCTACAGTCACGGGGATGCATCAAGTCAGATGCGACTTAAGCTTGGAACCACGCTCGCACTAGAATGGAATCCACATTCTTCTTGACAGATAGATGAAGGAGCTTGTTTTGGCCGGGTACTTAAGCCCCAGTCATCAGCAAGCCACCGTTTGAGTTTTTCAGGCATCGTGACTTTGACCTTCCGCTGTACTCATGAATGTCTCCTTGCGTTCAAGCCTAGGATCAACTTGAGGCCTGCTGTGGCAACGAGGATGCGGTGTCTCACTGGGACTGCCGCCATCTCCAGTCCTCGGTCCTTTCGTTGTCCTTTTCACTTCAACGTTTGTCTGCTGCGCCGCACCAGGCAGCCCCTCGCCTGCTGCTTCCTGACGGGCTC
>NW_011492641.1:0-655 GCF_000754665.1 Bison bison bison
TTCTCTGAGCTTTTGCTTGTCTGAAAAGCTTTTAATTTCTCCTTCATATTTTAATGAGAAACTTGGTGTGTACAGTAATCTGGGTTGTAGGTTTTTCTCTTTCATCACTTTAAGTATGTCCCGCCATTCCCTTCTGGCTTGAAGAGTTTCTACAGAAAGATCTGCTGTTATCCTTATGGGGATCCCCTTGTGGGTTATTGTTTTTCCCTTGCTGCTTTTAATATTTGTTCTTTGTGTTTGATCTTTGTTAATTTGATTAATATGTGTCTTGGGGTGTTTCTCCTTGGGTTTATCCTGTTTGGGACTCTCTGGGCTTCTTGGACTTGGGTGGCTATTTCCTTCCCCATTTTATGGAAGTTTTTAACTATTATCTCCTCAAGTATTTTTTCATGACCTCTCTTTTTGTCTTCTTCTTCTAGGACTCCTGTGATTCGAATGTTGGGGAGATTAACATTGTACCAGAGGTCTCTGAGGTTGTCCTCATTTCTTTTAATTGTTTTTTTCTTTTTTCCTCTCTGCTTCATTTATTTCCACCATTTTATCTTCCATCTCACTTATCCTATCTTCTGCCTCAGTTATTCTACTGTTGGTTCCCTCCAGAGTGATTTTGATCTCAGTTATTGCATTATTCATTATTGATTGACTCTTATTTATT
>NW_011492641.1:2371-3169 GCF_000754665.1 Bison bison bison
TGTTTCTTCCAGTCCAGCATTTCTCATGATGTACTCTGCATATAAGTTAAATAAGCAGGGTGACAATATACAGCCTTGACGAACTCCTTTTCCTATTTGGAACCAGTCTGTTGTTCCATGTTCAGTTCTAACTGTTGCTTCCTGACCTGCATACAGATTTCTCAAGAGGCAGATCAGGTGTTCAGGTATTCCCATCTCTTTCAGAATTTTCCACAGTTTATTGTGATCCACACAGTCAAAGGCTTTGGCATAGTCAATAAAGCAGAAAAAGATGTTTTTCTGAAACTCTCTTGCTTTTTTGGTGATCCAGCAGATGTTGGCAATTTGATCTCTGGTTCCTCTGTGTTTTCTAAAACCAGCTTGAACCTCTGGAAGTTCACGGTTCACGTATTGCTGAAGCCTGGCTTGGAGAATTTTGAGCATTACTTTACTAGTGCATGAGATAAGTGCAATTGTGCAGTAGTTTGAGCTTTCTTTGGCATTGCCTTTCTTTGGGATTGGAATGAAAACTGACCTTTTCCAGTCCTGTGGCCTCTGCTGAGTTTTCCAAATTTGCTGGCATATTGAGTGCAGCACTTTCACAGCATCATCTTTCAGGATTTGAAATAGCTCACCTGGAATGCTCTCGCCTCCACTAGCGTTTTTCGTAGTGATGCTTTTAAGGTCCACTTGACTTCATATTCCAGGATGTGTGGCTCTAGGTGAGTGATCACATCATCATGATTATCTTGGTCGTGAAGATCTTTTTTGTACAGTTCTTCTGTGTATTCTTGTCACCTCTTCTTAATATCTTCTGCT
>NW_011492641.1:4049-4544 GCF_000754665.1 Bison bison bison
ACCCTGGGATCAAACCCGGGTCTCCTGCACTGCAGGCAGATGCTTTACCATCTGAGCCACCAGGGAATCCCTTCCAATGTAGCCAGTGCTAGCTACAGGGTTTTAATCTGTTGCATCTATCACTTCCAAAGTGGTTCCCTCTTCTTTGTTTAATTTGACTTCCTCTGTTTCCAAGTCTCTTTAGTATCTAACTCCTGCCCTGACACAAGGGGGTGAAAGTGATCATTTATTTAGGCTCACTTGTTCAGTTGTGCTGTGGGGAGGGAGGAACACTGCAAACAAATATCACTGGTGTTTGTGGGGACTGCTTGAAGTGTCTGGGCCACACTGGGTTTGCCCCTGCTCACGGTGTGTGTGTGCTTTTCTGGTCTATACTGCTCAGGCTCCAGGTTGCTCTGCCAGGGAGCTGTCAAAGCGGGCTCTGGGTTGCGTGCACTTCCCACATCTATGTTGCTCAGTTTCAGGTTCTCGGGTACTCCACAAAGGCACATACTT
>NW_011492641.1:5324-5712 GCF_000754665.1 Bison bison bison
GGCTCTGGCTGTTGCCTGACCACCTCCCTGCCTCTGGTGGGGGATGGGCCAGTCAGAAGCTGGCTAACTCTCCATTGCTATTCACTCAGTCCTTGTTCTGTGAGCGGACCAGTAGTGCTTTAGGTTAGAGCTTTTTTGCGGGAAAATTCTCTCTCTCTCTCTCTTTTTTTCCTCTCTGGCTATCCCATGGTTTGGGTTGCTATCTCACATAAGCTCCCTCAGATTGCCCTCAGGGCATTCAGGCCTGGTCCTTATCCTAAGTAATGCAGCCCGCACCTCCCTGTTCAGCCCCTGCTTGCTGGTGGTGAACACGAGTGTCTGGGCTACTTCTCTGCTGGGAGTTGCAGTTAGGCACGTAATCTGTGGGTTTTACTTATTTATTTTTCCT
>NW_011492641.1:6661-8206 GCF_000754665.1 Bison bison bison
TCCCCCTGCTCCCAACTTTACCTTCAGAGCACATGTCACAGCAAATAGTGCATTGTCTACACTCATTCAGTGTGTCTGCCTCTATATGGTATAGAATGCTGTCCTATTGTCTGTTGCCTTGACCTGTGGCTGTATCCTCAGCACTTAGGACAGTGCCTGGCTCCTCAACAAAGCTCTGCTGATTGAGTGAGTGAAGGTGGGGACTCTGTTTCATTTGTATCCCCCTTCCATGTTGTGTGTCCCCTTGTAAAACAGCCCTTGGAATAACAGTTAAATAACTTGTTGCTGAACCAATCATTTTTATGGCATGCCTTGGAAATCTTTACTCTCAAAACTTGGAAAATAGAGTATTTTCCAAGGGATTTGGATAAAAATCATTATTTAGGAAAAATTCAAAGCCATTAATTGGTCACTTTGTTGTAATTATTTATATTACCTCATCTGTGATGGAATATTAAGAAGAAAGCATTTACCAGGTTTTGAGTTGGTCCATATTGGACATAACAGCCCATCAGATTTTATTAACATCCACCTTCAGGGACTATTGGCAAGTAATTATGAGTTAAAGAGAAACAATTCCATTGAAACCTTGAGCACTAGTTGAGGAAGGGTTTACTCAGTCAAGAAAACTTAGGAAAACTGAACTAAGACATCTCAAAGGGAAAAATTAATCCTCTTGTACTTAATGAAGCAATGGTGTATGTGTCTACATCCTGAGTCTCCTGATCATAAACCCGGTGTCCAGGTGTCCAGGACTTTTCTGTCCTGAATACAAAATACATGACTGTGCATAGGTTAGGGAAGATTGGAGAAGTCAACTGACATTTACTGAGCAGATTGGTGAATTGACTTCTCAGAACATGTGGATGAGTTGTCACGGATATTGTTTTGAGATGAAGAAACTGAGGTTTAGTAGCTCATCAAGCTGGTGAGAGGGACTGAGCTGCAGTCTGCTGCCTCCAGACTCTCCTTCTGACTCACTCAGCAGGCTGAGCTCTGGCCCACGTTCCTGAGATTTGCACTGTGAGGGGATTGGGCTCCCAGAGGACCTGCCTGGAGCCCTGCCTAGAGTCCCTGGGGTCCTAGACCTGACCACTCGCTTCCCTGGAGCAGCTGTAGACTCTCTGGGATGAGACTGGGGCTGAGTTCCTAGGGGTCTGCATTTAAAATGTGGAGCAGTTGGAGAGGTTACTGTGAAAACGCACTTCAGGTTGAATACTGAGGAGGGTTACTGGGCTGTATCCTGCAGGCCTGCACTTGTCCAACTTAGACCAAAGAAAGAACCTAAGGTCAGTGACAGAGACACAAATGGTTTAGTGGATAGGGAGAGCTTCCATGTGTGAAGGAAATCCTGAAAAGACATCTAGGGTCTTTTGACCTAGGCCTAGAGGCCATGTCGGGGCAGGAGAGGGTGGCAGTCTTTGCTTCTGGGGAAAGAGGGGGCAAGAGGCAGATTACCTTTTATAAGGGAAATTGACATCAGATTGGCTCATTGGTTGGGATGGAAACCAGCAGAGGGGCACATCCCTCAGTGCCTCTTTGATA
>NW_011492641.1:8908-11858 GCF_000754665.1 Bison bison bison
ATCCATACATGACCACTGGAAAAACCATAGCCTTGACTAGATGGACCTTTGTTGGCAAAGTAATGCCTCTGCTTTTGAATATGCTATCTAATTTAGTCATAACTTTTCTTCCAAGGAGTAAGCGTCTTTTAATTTCATGGCTGCAGTCACCATCTGCAGTGATTTTGGAGCCCAGAAAAATAAAGTCTGACACTGTTTCTACTGCTTCTCCATCTATTTCCCATGAAGTGATGTGACCAGATGCCATGATCGTTTTCTGAATGTTGAGTTTTAAGCCAACTTTTTCACTCTCCTCTTTCAACTTCATCAAGAGGCTTTTTAGTTCTTCAGTTTCTGCCACAAGGGTGGTGTCATCTGCATATCTGAGGTTATTGATACTTCTCCCTGCCATCTTGATTCCAGCTTGTGCTTCTTCCAGCCCAGCATTTCTCATGATGTACTCTGCATATAAGTTAAATAAGCAGGGTGACAATATACAGCCTTGAGGTACTCCTTTTCCTATTTGGAACCAGTCTGTTGTTCCATGTTCAGTTCTAACTGTTACTTCCTGACCTGCATACAGATTTCTCAAGAGGCAGGTCAGGTGGTCTGGTATTCCCATTTCTTTCAGAATTTTCCACAGTTTATTGTGATCCACACAGTCAAAGGCTTTGGCATAGTCAATAAAGCAGAAATAGATGTTTTTCTGGAACTCTCTTGCTTTTTTGATGACCCAGTGGATGTTGGTAATTTGATCTCTGGTTCCTCTGCCTTTTCTAAAACCTGCTTGATCATCTGGAAGTTCACGGTTCATGTGTTGTTGAAGCCTGGCTTGGAGAATTTTGAGCATTACTTTTCTAGTGCGTGAGATGAGTGCAGTTGTGTGGTAGTTTGAGCATTCTTTGGCATTGCCTTTCTTTGGGACTGGAATGAAAACTGACCTTTTCCAGTCCTGTGGCCACTGCTGAGTTTTCTGCGACGTGCTAATCAGATACGAGAGGTACCTCAAGACTGGGGGTGTTTCACCAGGCCCCTCTCCCACAATATGCACTTTTGAGATAGGATGGCACAAGATGTGTCATCCTTGCTATAAAACAATTGACATGAATACTGGTTTGTTGAGCCATTATTAGTCCAAAGTTTGAGGGAAAAAAAAAAAAAGGTTCATCTTAGGCAGAACCAGTTTCATCAACAGAGAAGGGGGCAAAAAAATGTCTTCCACTTCCAGTTTATTTCCTTCTGCCACTTGGGGACCTCTGGCCTTCCTACCTGTTGTCCTCTTACTAGCATTCATTTTATGTCTATTATTATTTGGAAAGTAAAAGTATCTAGAAAATGCACTCTGGCAAAGGTTCAAGAATCTACTAATTTTTTCTTCTTAATAAATATATCATATATCATAAGTATTTACCTATAAAACTAAGAAAAATGTACACATATTATATGATATAGGTCCCTCTCCTTTCATTCCCACATAGTAAAAAAAATTCAGCTTTTAGCTCAGTTACGTTTTGGAAACTCAGGATTGCTCAATTATTTTTCACTATGAAACTTGTAAATTATTGTTAAGCTGTTATTGAGAAAGAAACTTAGTGGTGCCGCCTTCGCTAAACTGCTTTTCAAAAATTTTTAGTGGCACTAGATTCAAATTTGCTGCTGATAAATATAAGGACCTACTTGAGAACACTGTTTTATGTTTGTATTTAATTTGTATTATTCATTTGGTATTTAAGCTATAGACCTTGCTGTGTTGTTTTTGTCTCGTTATGTTTTCAAAATATGTGTTTCCAATTTGAAGCACACCTATTAATGTGCTTTTGCATACTTTGCCTTTTACATTTGTAGGTGTATTCGTCAGGCCTTGAAGGAGAAGATCACAATCTTGGTGACTCATCAGTTGCAGTACTTAAAAGATGCAAGTCAGATTCTGGTACTGAAAGATGTAAGTAGTTTCTAGAAGTCTGGGGAACTTGCTAGCACTCAGGTATATTGAAGGCCAGACCTCCTAGCAGGTCACTCTCCTTGGGTTCTGGGTAAATGCCCTCTTCTCCCTCAGTTTTATGCCACCTTTTTCTCAGAGGAATCCAAAGACCTGTAGAAATGTCACTACTACACTCTAAGCCACCTAAACCCTAAAGTGTGTAGAAGTTCTACCACAAAGTTACTGAATCATCATTGTTCTAGTAAAGTGTGTTAAGGATAATGATGCTATTTTATTTATAACTTTTGCTTTCCTCTTCCACAACTTAATCAAAGTGTAAGATTTGGAAATTAGAGATACTAAAACCTGTATGTATCCATGCAATTGTCATGCACAGTTTGCCTAAAGAGCGTCTTCCATTAAGACCAGAAGTGAGATTGGATAGCTGAGCACCCAAGTCAGAGACACCCACTCTGCTGGGGTTACCAGTTGCTGATCTCACTGCCCAGGTCTCTATCTGCCTGATACATGTGAGAGCCTGTGCAGCAAGACAAGGCCCTGCCTTCATGGGGCTTCTCATGGGGATGGATGTGACAAAGAGGGTGATATCTTGGCTCCCTCTCTGAGGAGCTGGTGCATTAAGGGGTCTGAGTGACATGAAGGTGGGAGACACGCAGTCACCTGGGGGAGGGGATCTGAGGCAGGGGCTTCTAAGGAACGAGCTGACCTGGCAGGTTGAAGGAACGGCAGAAAGACCAGTGTGTCTGAGGAGGGTGAGCAGGAGGGCATGGAGGGAACTTGTCCTCAAGCAGTGGGCAGCAAGCCTGGAAGTGGGATGGAAGCCTTGAACAGACCAGAGCAGAGAAGGGATGTGGTCTGATGTGGGAGTTAAGAGATTCCTCTGATGGTCACTGGAAGGGTGACAGCAGAAGCAGTTCCACGTCTTAGTAAAGTTGAGGGGATAGCAGCGTGGGCTTAAGTTAGGATGTCAGTTTCTAGAGCTGCTGTAACAAAGCACCTCAAACTGGGTGACTTAAAACAAAAAAATTT
>NW_011492641.1:11958-12568 GCF_000754665.1 Bison bison bison
TAGTGAGCACCCCTGGATGAGTTGGGGGTCCATCCTTACTGTTTGTCTGGTTCCTCTATAACAGCATAGGGAGGATTACTGCCTCTCATCCCTTGAAAATTATCAGTGCTTGGCTGCTGAGTGAAATTGCTATCCTTGTACTAATACTCATTTTCTTGTGCATCTTACAAATACTAAGTGGAAAATGATGATTTCATCAAATAAGGTGCATGAATTTTGCCTTCCAAGTGGAGCAAGGCACAATATATCCTAAATAATTTTCTAATTCGTGGTAACATATGACACCCAAAGGCTTCATTGATTTTCTCCCAGTGGACTACCTCAGGATATAGGGTGAGAGAGGTACCAGCTAGTGTCCTGGGCCACCTTCTTGTTCTTCTTTTTTTTATTTTAATATAAATTTATTTATTTTAATTGGAGGCTAATTACTTACAATACCTTATTGGTTTTGCCATACATCAACATGAATCCACCACGGGTGTACATGTGTTCCGCATCCTGAACCCCCCTCCCACCTCCTTCCTCATACCATCCCTCTGGGCCACCTTTCTCTACCTGACCTGCCTTAACCAGAAATGTCCTCATTTGATCAGTTTTGCATCCAGGAATT
>NW_011492641.1:12668-13248 GCF_000754665.1 Bison bison bison
GGGCCACACTGCTCCAGTGTGACCTCATCTTAACTTGATTACATCTGCAAAGACCCTGTTTCCAAATAAGGTCATATTCACAGGTGTCATGTTTAGGGCTTAAACATACCTTTTGGGGGGCCACCATTCAATCCACAACTCCTAGCATAGTTGGCAGTAGGGTGGAGATCAGTGAGAATTTTTCAGACTTGGTGGTGATGTGATGCTTCACTCCTTGGCTTGCTATCTTTATGTCTTAGTACCCCATTGTTAACCCTTGTCTGTTCCAATCCCTTGGTTAGATCCCTCACTTATTGAATGAATTTCTGTCCTAAGAAAGATTATTAAAATGCAGAACCTCTACCTCTCTAGAAGCAGTTCCATGTGTTGACTGTTAACCACTCTTTCAGGAATGGGGAGCTTAGGTTTCTCAAAGTTAACAGTAGTTAATTTCATATTTTGAAGAGGGTGATACCAGTGTGAAAACTCCAACATCGACAATGTTATAAGCACAGGATCAGTGGGCAGGAGGATAATCTATTTAGCCCATCCCTAGATGTTCTAGCTTCCTCTTATTGCTTCTTTTGAAGGCACCACTCTC
>NW_011492641.1:13729-15771 GCF_000754665.1 Bison bison bison
TTTTTTTTTTTCAGTTATGAGTGCATTGATTCTTAGGTGTTGGTTTGCTGGCATGGGCTGTCAAGGGTTCAGAGCCACCCAGTTTCATGACCTCCTTGTTTAAATACTTGGACAGGTGGAATATTGAATTTTCAGTTGGTAACTTCATGCATTTGTGAAGTGGTAAAGACCATGAAGACAGAGTTAATGGATTCTCTCCAGAGCTGGTTCCTACATGTCTTGTCCTAGCTAGGCACATGAAACTATATCCATTGTCACTGAAAATTTGATGAAAGACCATTACCTATGGAAATGTTCTTGTGGCCTTCTCTGTGTCAATTTTTCCTAGAATATCTCGCCCAATTAACTTTTTGAAAAAAAAAATTGTGCTTATCACATGATGCTTCTCTCAGTTTCCATATTGTCTAAAAATACTATAGTGATACTTCCACCAATATCTGTACTTTTAGCTTCCCTGAATCCCCATGGTAGTTATGTCAATAGCATCCATTCTTAAAACATGAACACTCATTACTTTCATATCCCCCAGCAGCTAGCATAGGTTTGGCAGAGAACATAATGCTTGCATATATGTTGAGTTGAACTCAACTCAATTTGTTCACCAGAATTCCAAATCTAAGGATCATTTTCTTAGGAAAATCATATTTTAAGACTGTTTTTTGTTCCTGATTAGTATGTGGATTAGATTAATATTATCAAATGCAAATACATTCCTTTCAAATTCTTTATTTTAGGGCAAAATTATACAAAAGGGGACTTTTGCTGAGTTTCCAAAATCTGGGATAGCTTTTGAAGATATCCTTTTAATGAAGGAGGTTGAGGAGACTGAACCATCTCCAGGTCCAGGAACCCCCAGTCTGATCTCCGAGACTTTGGTTCCATCTCAACCATCTTCCAGACCCTCCTTGAAAGATGTGGCTCCAGAGCACTAAGATGTGAGTTTCTCATCCTGCAGTGTGCCCTGGTCTGTCTGTTTTTGGTGGTCTTGTGGACCTTCAGTCTGCTCTAATCATGACATCTTCATTTGTCCCAAAGTAAATCCTAAGGTTCCCAAAGTCTTACTCCATAGAATTAGCAGAATTAGAAAAGCCTGAGAGGAGCAAGCCTGCTTGGGGTTCCCTTTTGGGTGTAGAATGGAGAATCTTATGGCAACCAGGAGTGGATGTACTGCTATGAATTTCTCGGTGCAAGTGGCTCACACTGATTGAGAACTCATAAGTTTACCATAGTTACATTCTACTTGCTCTGGTGAATCCTGGCTTTCCCTATGCATCCAGAGTCTTAATGTGAATATCCCCTTAAACTGAGTTCTGCTGTGGCCACATTAAATCAGCTAATTTTCCTATATGTTGGAATGTTCTGTCACTGCAGATGACTATTTTGCTTCATTATCAGATGGTTTGTGATAGGCCAGAGATAATGTGTGCAAAGGACATGACACAGAATTAGTTCTGGAATTAGTTCTTGCCTTATTTTCTTGTCCTTTAAGACCTAGAATCACACCTTATCCACCTTGAATCCCCAGTGGCCAGGAGAGAGCTGAGGACATCCTTGGCTAATGTGATTCAGTAATGCATCCTAAACGCCAGACAGAAGTGCAGAAATGCACTAGCTCTCTCTTAAAACCATACACAGGTATTCCTTGATATTCAAACCCTCACTGTCAAAACCCAGGAGCCTGATGACTCTGACAAGTATTCAGATTAGTCCCTCACATTCCACACTCAGCAATCACTCTCTGAAATTCAGGAACCACAGATTCAGATCACATGCTGTCTCCCTGCTATGAACCTCAGATTATTCCAACTTCTGTGTGAACTCATTTTATTTTATTTGGCTAGGATTTTGAGCATCAAGTATGTTTTATGTTTCTGTCATTGGAAGTGATGCATGTCATTTAGAGGGATATGTTAGTATCATATTGTTTGATATATTAGTTTGGAACAGGCCTCTGCATTTGTACTTGAATTGGGTATGTTGTACTTGACCCAAGAGTCATGATGACTTTAAGCAAAGCAACCCAACAGTGAATTATCTCATGC
>NW_011492641.1:16162-16461 GCF_000754665.1 Bison bison bison
TTTCTTTATTTCTAATAGATTTCTAGGGATAGGATTGGGTCTGAAGGTACATGCACACATGGTTTGACCAGATATTCCCACACTCTTCTCTGTAGGAGGTGGACCATCCTACATTCCTATGAGCATATGAGATGTGTCTTTTTCTACAACTTTTCAGTGGAGCGCATTGTGGAACTTTTGAAATTTGGGGGTTCCTTACTTGAAATTTTGTTTCTCACTTCTATTTTTCCCTTTCAGGCTGAGAATATACAGGTTACATTACCACTGGAGGGCCGTTTGGTGGGAAAAGTTGGTTTTAA
>NW_011492641.1:16561-19057 GCF_000754665.1 Bison bison bison
GTTTGACTGACTGGATGAGGCCACCACAGTGTTGAGGGTGATCTCCTCTACTTAAGTTCTGGTGACAGATGTCAACCACAACCACAACATACCTTCACAGCAACATCTAGACCAGTGTTTGGTTGAGTCACCGGAGACTGGCCTGGCCAAACTGACACAGAAAACTGACCATCACAGTACCTGTAAAGATATTTTACTTTAAAAAAAATCCCCACAATTATACTATTATATTTTGCAATTTGCAGTCCACTTGGATTTGCATTGAAAATAATTCTGTGAGCAAAATAAGCAAGGCTTTCTGGTGTTGTATGTACATGACAGAGAGATTCTAAGAAAAAGGATGTGTTTTAAGGATTTTAAAATGTAGCATGCCCTCCCCTGACCTCTGGTCATCTGTGGGACTTGGTGCAGACGTGAGCTGGAATGACCGTCTCCACGTTCTGGAGCCTTTCCAGCTCCCATCCTAGTGAGTGGGGTGTGAGGGCTCAGTAATGTCTGTGCGAGTGACTGTTGTTTCCTGCTCCAGGTTGCCTATGTCCTGCAGGATTGGTGGCTTGCATACTGGTGAGTGATTCCTGGTCTGACCCAAAGTGCTGTGAAATCTACACCAACCTCACTTTCACACAGAGTCAGTGGGAGGAGCGGGAGCTTGTTTAGTCACCTCTTCTGACCCTCACGTAGTTTCCCTGAAGAAAAAGTAAAGTTCCTGCTGGTGGAGTGTGACCCTCCCATGGTCTCTCCCTGTGTCTGACCCTCAGCAGCTTCTTCACAGATAGTTCTGAGAACTGACAGTTGTGATTCAAATGGAGTTTTTATAAGATAGAGGGACACAGGGCCCTGTGAGCCATTTTCTAGCATAAAACATATCCCCTAAATTGAGGTTAATTTTTCTATTTACCTAAATTCTATCTATAGCGTAATATTTTTTTATTTCCTGTTCCATAGGGCAGATGGACAGAGTACTCTGTATTCCATAGAGTATGGAAAAGGAAATGTAATTGTGATGCCTGATTCTGTTTGGTACATTACAGTTCATGCAGGTAAAGTTCAGTCTATTATATGAGGGTTTGAGTTGCTTACAGTGAGCCTGTGTGAGCACCTAGGGCTCCCAGGTGTAATTCAGTAATGTCTTACCTGGTGGCTCAGCTGGAAAAGAATCTGCCTGCAATGCAGGAGACCTGACTCTGATCTTTGGGTTGGGAAGAGCTCCTGAAGAAGGGAAGAGCTACCCATTCCACTATTCTGGCTTGGAGAATTCAATGGATTATTCCATGGGGTCAAAAAGAGTTAGATATGACTGAGCGACTTTCACTTTAACAGATGAAGAGTCTGAGTTGCATTTACTCTGTGAATTAATTAGAATGGTTATTTTTGAAGTCTACTAGAAGAAAGAGGGTGCATGAAGACTTAATTTGCTCTGTAGTGGATTTTGGTAGTTAAACCAGGATTGCATACTGAGAAAATCAGCTGCTGGAAATATGTGCTATTGTGTACTCTAGTAGGTTGCTTTAGCTAAATCTTCTATCGTTATATGAATGGGCAGTGAAAGAGAAAGTCGCTCAGCCATGTCCGACTCTTTGCGACCCCACGGACTATACAATCCATGGAATTCTTCATATGAATGGGCAACAGAGTTAGAAATGGATCCTGACCCTGTGGTTTGGATTGTTTCAATTCTTTCTGAATAAACTTCGGCTTTTATTGATCTTGGAAGAAATCCTCTGGCAGCAAGTGTCCCCAAGTAATAGCATTATTCCCTCACAGGTATGCAAATTCCCGTTTGCCACACCCCTCATCTCTTGGGCTTTACTACTTAGGAGAAAAGTTAAGCAGGGAGAAATCCACTGTCTGGGAATTAGGATTCCTTCTCTTTCTTACCTTAATATCACAATGTTATTGTGTCCTGAACTATGTGATTAACATCTGACTTGCCAGACTAACCTCTGCATAGCTCTATGTGGTTTCAAAGGAGTGCTTAGAATATATGTACCATTACATACTTTTTAAGGAAAGTGTCAGCTAAACTATTAAATATTCCCACAGGAAATCCTCATACAAGTTTTCTGCAAAAGTAGAGTGTGTTATCTTTGTAAGAACCCACTCAACTGAAATTTGGTGTTTTATTTTGTTGGTCACTTGATAAGAAATGTAAATCCATTAGTTGTTTATCTTCTGAATTGGTAGACTATGGGAACTTAAGGAAGGGATTCTATTATATACTCATATAGGATAGTGAGCTAAGGCAAATATCTGTTGATTGAATTCAGGAATTCAAGCAGCTTTCGAAATTGAAATAACAATGATGTGTTAGCTGAAGGAGAAAACAAAGTATTTGATGGAATATTTATTACAGAGGTTTCTCCATCCTCTTTAGCATTGTGTTTTTAAGAAATGTTAGGAGGGTTATTATCATAGCAGGTACTCATTTATGTTATTAATAAAATATAAATTTAGGTGATTATGTTCATTTTCAAATGCTTCATGGTTTTATAAAAC
>NW_011492641.1:22569-22980 GCF_000754665.1 Bison bison bison
CCTCCTTCAAAAGGTCCAGTGCAGGCACTGCTGCACTCAGTGCCCTCAACCCTGCAGTGGTCCAGTGCCAACACACTCCTCTGCCAGAGATGCCTAGACCCTTATGGGTAAGTCTGGTTCAGTCTCTTGTGGGGTCACTGCTCCTTTCTCCTGGGTCCTAGTGCAAAGAAGGTTTTGTTTGTGCCCTCCAAGAGTCTGTTTACCTAGTTCTGTGTAAGTTCTGCTGGTGCTATGATGTGATTAATGATGACATCTTCCACGAGGTCTTATGCCATACCCAAGTCTGCTGCACCCAGAGCCCCTGCCCCTGTGGCAGGCGACTGCTGACCTGTACATCAGCAGGAGACATTCAAACATTCAATCTCTGTGGGCTCTCCTGGTGTGCACAAGGTTTTTTTTTTTTTTTTTTTT
>NW_011492641.1:23080-23778 GCF_000754665.1 Bison bison bison
AGTTGTAAGTTTAGAGTTCTCTTAGCAGAAGATGAGCACATGTCTTTCTACTCTGCCATCTTGGATACAAATAAAGAACAGAAATGGTATGGACCTAATAGAAGCATAAGATATTAAGAAGAGATGGCAATAATACACAGAATAAAAATACAAAAAATATCTTCATGACCCAGATAACCACTGGATCATGATCACTCATTTAGAGTGAGACTCCTGGAATACAATGCCATTTGGACCTTAGGAAGCATCACTATTAACAAAGCTAGAAGAGGTGATGGCATTCCAGTTGAGCTATTTCAAATCCTAAAAGATGATGCTCTGAAAGTGGTGCACTCAATACGCCAGCAAACTTGGAAAACTCAGCAGTGGCCACAGGACTGGAAAAGGTCGGTTTTCATTCCAATCCCAAGTAAATGCAATACCAAAGAATGTACAAACTATAGCACAATTGCACTTATTTCATACACTAGCAAAGTAATGCTCAAAATTGTCCAAGTGAAGCTTCAATAGTATGTGAATCATGAACTTCCAGATATTAAACTGAATTTAGAAAAGGCAGAGGAACCAGAGATTAAGATTGCCAATATCTGTTGGATAATAAAAAAAGCAAAAGAGTTCCAGAAAAATATCCAATTCTGCTTTATTGACTATGCCAAAGCCTTTGACTCTGTGGATCACAACAAACTGTGGAAAATTCT
>NW_011492641.1:27251-28124 GCF_000754665.1 Bison bison bison
TTTACCAAACTTGGGTCTCTCAGACCTTAAGGTTCCCACATCTGGTGAAAGGTAAAGAGGTAGTTTTCACACACTATTCACCTCTGAGCAGCCGTTTCATCTTTAAAAATTTCAATACTGCTTTCAACACTTTCTAGGCCAAATTGTACTTGTAGTGTTTCTGGATCTTGCCAATGTTAACAAGTTGCATTTTTCTATCAGAGAAATTACAAGCATTTAAACTATTCCTGTAACATTTTTGACATATTTTCTTCATTTCAATATTGCTACTTCCAGAAGTTTAAAAATGACTGGGGGGGATTCATGTTGATATATGGCAAAACCAATACAATATGGTAAAGTTAAAAAATAAATAAATAAATAAAAAGGAAAAAAAGAAAAAAAATGACTGGGGGGATCACAAAATTCATAAGAATATGTGCAAAAATTTGCCATCTGATTTTAATGTTTCTGGAGCACAACAGATTAAATAATAATGCAACTTTCTTGCCCCTCAGAGCATGGTCTGGGAAATAGGGCATCACCTGGCAGCTTGGAGGAAATGCAGTCTCTCTAGCTCCCCCAGCACTCCTGACTCAGAATCTGCATTTTAACAAGTGGACCTTCCTGCAGCACCTCGTGGACTTTCCCAGATGATGTGATGCTGCAGAACCTGGGGCTCAGAATCATCATCTCACCTTGGTGGTTGAGCACCTGGTTATTCACCTGGCATCATGACTGGGTTCTTTCACCTGCATGAACCCATTTAATCCCGAGACACCCTCTAAAGCGGGGCTAATCTAGAGGCTCAGAAAAGTTGTCACTGGGTCTGCAAAAGTGTCACTGGAAGACAGTTTCTGCATCTATATTTCTTAAGCCTGAGACAGGAAAACT
>NW_011492641.1:32189-32531 GCF_000754665.1 Bison bison bison
GTTGGACACAATTGAGCAACTGAACTGAACTGAATGAGGGACAGGGGTAGATGCTATCTGATTTCAGGATAAAACATTCTCAGTCATGTGAGGTGAGAAAATTTCAGTCTCATTGATTTCCAGTCCCAGATCTTCCACTTGTAGTTCAATTATCTTGAAGTCTGGGACCTCCAGGTGGAGGCGTCCTAAAGGTCATTGGAAGTTAGAGTCTGGTATTTGAGGGAGAGACCTGGGATGGCACCTGTGTATTCTTCACTGAGAAGGTAGTAGTTGAATCTGTGAAGATGGATAAGATTGCCCAGAGAGAGTGAGGCATGTTTAGGGACCAAGATCAGAACCTTT
>NW_011492642.1:0-278 GCF_000754665.1 Bison bison bison
CCTCTCGCCTTCAATCTTTCCCAGATTCAGGGTCTGTTCCAATGAGTCAGCTCTTCACATCAAGTGGTCAAAGTATTGGAGTTTCAGCTTCAGCATCATCCTTCCAATGATATTCAGGACTGATTTCTTTTAAGATGGACTGGTTGGATCTCCTTGCAGTCCAAGGGACTCTCACGAGTCTTCTCTAACATCACAGATCAAAAGCATCAATTTTTCAGCACTCAGCTTTCTTTATAGTCCAACTCTCACATCCATACATAACTACTAGAAAAACCATA
>NW_011492642.1:4658-5026 GCF_000754665.1 Bison bison bison
GGGGATCTTCCCAACCTAGGTACTGAACCCAGGTCTCCCAAATTGCAGGCAGATTCTTTACCAGCTAAGCCACAGGAGAAGCCCTCCTACTCGGTTACTACTGGTAAATTTTTATCTAGATGCTCTATATTATTTTCAAAGTTTTTCATATAGTTTATTAAATCATTGGGATTTACAGATATGTGACCATATGATTTGTAGGTAATGGTAATTTTGCCTTTTTCTAATTTATACTCCTTATTTCATAATTTTTACTAAAATGCATTGACTGCTATTTACAATCATGGTTAAATAGCAGTGTTGGAACTATTCTTGTTCTAGATTTTAATTGAAATACTTTCAATGTATCATTAAGCATAATGCCAATA
>NW_011492642.1:9283-10447 GCF_000754665.1 Bison bison bison
GGAGAAGGAAATGGCAACCCACTCCAGTGTTCTTGCCTGGAGAATCCCAGGGATGGGGGAGCCCAGTGGGCTGCCATCTATGGGGTCGCACAGAGTTGGACACGACTGAGGCAACTTAGCAACAGCAGCAGCAGCATACTGTATTGGTATTTTTGTTTCTGGCTTACTTCACTCTGTATAATAGGCTTCAGTTTCATCTAACTCATTACAACTGATTCAAATGTGTTCTTTTTAATGGCTGAGTAGTACTCCATTCTGTATATGTACCACAGCTTTCTTATCCATTCAGCTGGTGATGGAAATCTAGGTTGCTTCCATGTCCTGGCTATTATAAACAATGCTGTGATGAACATTGGGGTACACGTGTCTCTTTCAATTCTGGTTTCCTCGGTGTGTATGCCCAGCGATAGGATTGCTGGTTCATATGGCAGTTCTATTTCCAGTTTTGTAAGGAGTCTCCACACTGTTCTCCATAGTGGCTAAATTAGTTTGCATTCCCACCAACAGTGTAAGAGGATTCCCTTTTCTTCACACCCTCTCCAGCATTTATTGCTTCTAGACTTTTGGATAGCAGCCATTCTAACTGGTGTGAAATGTACTTCATTGTGGTTTTGATTTGCATTTCTCTGATAATGAGTGATGATGACCATCTTTTCATGTGTTTGTTAGCCATCTGTATGTCTTCTTTGGAGAAATGTCTTTTTAGTTCTTTGGCCCACTTTTTGATTGGGTTGTTTATTTTTCTCGAATTGAGCTGCAGGAGCTGCTTGTATATTTTCGAGATTAATTCTTTTTCAGTTGCTTTGTTTGCTATTATTTTCTCCCATTCTGAAGGCTGTCTTTGCACCTTGCTTATAGTTTCCTTTGTTGTGCAAAATATTTTAAGTTTAATTAGGTCCCATTTGTTTATTTTTTCTTTTGTTTCCAATATTCTGGGAGGTGGGTCATAGAGGATCCTGCTGTCATTTGTATCAGAGGCTGTTTACCTATGTTTTCCTCTAGGAATTTTATAGATTCTGGTCTTACATTTATATCTTTAATCCATTTTGAGTTTATTTTTGTGTATGCTGTTAGAAAGTGTTCTAGTTTCATTCTTTTACAAGTGGTTGACCAGTTTTCCCAGCACCACTGGTTAAAGAGATTGTCTTTTCCATTGTATATTCT
>NW_011492642.1:14294-14646 GCF_000754665.1 Bison bison bison
TTTTTTTTTTTTTTTTTTTGGTTTGGTGAGCATTTATCCTGTCCCTTTACCTGCTTATTATTTCTCTGCCTTTTCATCTTGTTTATATTGTTGTGTTTGGGGTGGCCTTTTCATATTCTGGCAGTTTGTGGTTCCTCTTTATTGTGGAGTTTCCTCACTGTGGGTGGGCTTGGACAGGTGGCTTGTCAAGGTTTCCTGGTTAGGGAAGCTTGTGTCGGTGCTCTGGTGGGTAGAGCTTGATTTCTTCTCTCTGGAGTGCAATGAAACGTCCAGTAATGAGTTTTCAGATGTCAATGGGTTTGGTGTGACTTTGGGCAGCCTGTATATTGAAGCTCAGGTCTATGTTCCTGTG
>NW_011492643.1:0-278 GCF_000754665.1 Bison bison bison
TGCCACTTCCAAGCTTAGTCCAGTTATTAGCAGAATTCTTTTTCTTGTTGCTTTAGGAATCGTGGCAGGTTGCTTCTTGCAATTCAGCAATGGAGAGCGAGCAACTGCAAATTTAGCTAGTAGTATTCCCTGGTGGCTCAGATGGTAAAGCATCTGTCTACAACGCGGGAGACCCGGGTTCCATCCCTGGGTCGGGAAGATCCACTGGAGAAAGAAATGGCAATCCACTCCAGTACTATTGCCTGGAAAATCCCATGGACAGAGGAGCCTGGTAGGCT